>NC_092855.1:885772-1041680 GCF_039878825.1 Excalfactoria chinensis
TGGTACATGATGGGACATGGGGGTGCCCTAATGGGACATGGGGGCATAGAATGGGGACACGGGGGGATAGAATGGGACAGGGGGGGGGTACATGATGGGACATGGGGTGCCCTAATGGGACATGGGGGCATAGAATGGGATGGGGGGGGGGGGGTACACGATGGGACATGGGGGTGCCCTACTGGGACATGGGGACGTGGTGCTGATTGAGGTGCCCCCCCCCCCCCCCCCAACCTCCATCCGCAGCCGCAGCTCCTCGTTCTCTTTCCGCTCCCGACGCAGCTCCGCCTCCAAACGCTGCGACTGCGCCAGTAACGACCGCAACTGGGGGGGGGATATAGGGTGATATGGGGGGGTTGGTGATATGGGGGGTGATGGGGGCGGTCAGGAGAGACGGGGGGGGAGATGGGGGGGGGAATGAGAGGCCAGCGATGGGCCGGTTGGTGTCGGGGATGGGGGTGGGCTGGGCTGGGGGGGGTTACAATGATGGTGGGGGGGTCCGGAGCTGCGCCCACCTGTGCCGGGTGGTCCCGCTCCGTCCCGCATCGCTCCGCTCCGCCCCCCCCGTCCGCCTCCATCCGCTGCAGCTCCCGCAGCGCCCCCCGTTGGCAGCGCAGCGCCGCGTCCAGCCGCACGTTCAGTTCCCGCAGCGCGGCCGCAAACGGGTCCCGCATCCTCCCCCCCTCCCGGCCCGCCCCGCCCGCAGCTCGTCCCGCAGCCGCTCCCGCTCCTCCCGCAGCCCCCCGCAGCTCCCGCAGCAGCTCCCACGCTCCCCCCCATCGCCCCCCGCCCCCGACGTCGCCCTTCATCCCTTCGGTCCCGCACGTCGCGCTGCCGGGGGGGTCACACAGCATCGCCCGCGGCTCGTCTGCCTCTGCGGGAGCCCTGCGGGGGGAGCACCGCAACGCATCGTATTGCATTGCATTGCATTGCACCGCATTGCATTGCATGGCATGGCATGGCATTGCATTGCATTGTATTGCATTGCATTGCACTGCCTTGCATTGTATTGCATTGCATTGTATTGCATTGCATTGCATTGCATGGCATGGCATGGCATTGCATTGCATTGTATTGCATTGCATTGCACTGCCTTGCATTGTATTGCATTGCATTGTATTGCATTGCATGGCATGGCATGGCATGGCATGGCATTGCATTGCATTGCATTGCATTGCATTGCATTGCACCCCAGCCCCCCCCCGTGACCCCCCCCCCCCTCCCCCCCCATCTCCCCTACCTTCACTCCGGGCCGCTCCACCCCCTCCCGGCCCCCACCGCTCCGGCTGGGTGCTATGGGGCTGGGTGTTATAGGGCCGGGTGCTATAAGGCTGGGCTCTATGGGGCGGGCTCTATGGGGCTGGGTGTTATAGGGCTGGGTGCTATGGGGCTGGGCTCTATGGGGCTGGGCGTTATAGGGGCGGGCTCTATGGGGCAGCACGATCGCCGTGTGGGGCCGGGCGCGGCGGGGGCGTGTCGCAGCGCGGTGTGGGGCCGTCAATGTGGGGGGGGGGCGCTGTGGGGCCGGGCGGCTCCTCCGGGATATTTGGGGTCATTTCGGGTCATTTCGGGTCATTTTGGCTCTTTTTGGGTTTTTTATTGAAGAAAAAAAGCGGGGGGGCTCCCACCCCTCCCCCCCCCCCATCGAACCCACAGCCGGGATGGGGGGGGGGGGGGGATGGAGGGGTTTGTGCCCCCCCCCTTCAGCCCCCCCCAGCACACAATAAATAAATTAGAGGAAGCTTTAAGGGGGGGGGGGGGCTGTTGTCCCCCCCATTATACAGTGGGGGGGGCACAGGGATGGTCGCCCCCCCCTCCATCCCCCCCCACCACAATGGGGTCAATGGGGGGGGGGGGGTGGTTTACTGGGGGGGTGGGGGGCTGCCCATGGGGGTCGTTTGGGGGGGGAGGGTCGTTTGTTTGGGGGGGGGGGGGTCGCTAAGTGTCGGCGCTGCCCCCCCTCCCCATCGCGCAGCTCCCCCTCCTCGGGGATGTCCTGCATCAGCTGCAGCGCAGGAAATCTAAGGGGGGAATAAGGGGGGGGGAGATGGGGGGGGGGCACAGCGTCAGCCCCCCCCCCATTTCAATGTGTGTTAATGGGGGGGGGGGGGACACACAGCAACAACGTGCAGTGATGGCAACGACCCCCCACCCTTAAAAAGACTCAATGTCTGCCCCCCCCCCCCCACCAAAAGCCCCCATAAGGTGCAATGAGACCCTATAACACTGCCCCCCCCCCCAATGAAGGGCAGGAAGCCCCCCAATAAACACCCCATAAGGGCCACTGTGCCCCCCAACACAGCCCCCATCAGAAGAGATGGACCACCCCCCAATAAAGGACACTGAACCAACACCCCATTAGGGTCTCTATGACCCCCAACCCCCCCATTAGGGGCTCTATGACCCCCCCCCATTAGGGGCTCTATGACCCCCAACCCCCCCATTAGGGTCTCTATGACCCCCCATTAGGGTCTCTATGACCCCCCAACCTTCCCATTAGGGTCTCTATGACCCCCCCATTGGGGTCTCTATGACCCCCCCCAACCCCCATAACGGCACTGAGCCCCCCCCAGGGGACCCTTCTATAGGGGAGGTTTATGGGGGGGGGTCCCACCTCGGGGGCTGCCGGGGGGTGATGGCGGCTGCGGCTCCAGGAGCTGCTCCATGGGGTCTTCAACCCCCCCCGGGGGGGGCGCGGGGTCCTCGTGGGGGTCCGGGGTGGGGGGGGGGAGGAAGGGGGGGGCGGCTGAGATGGGGGGGGGGCTGCAGGGGGGGGGAAACCTGTGGGGACAATGGGGGGGGGGAGGGGATATAATGGGGGGACAATGGGGGGTGGTCAGTGTTCAGACACAGCCGGGGGGCGGCCCTGGAATAAAGGAACCCCCCCAGACTCCCCCATAGGACCCCCCCAAAGACCCCCACAACCCTCCCCCCCCCCCCCCAAAGACCCCCTCAAGACCCCCAACCCTGCCCCCCCCATCCCCCCTTAAGCCCCCCCATCACCCACAACCCCCCCCTAAAATCCCCCATAGGATCCCCCCCCCCACCCCCAAAATCAGCCCCATATCCCCCCATTAAGAACCACAGACACCCCCAAACCCCCCCATATCCCCCCCCTGTACCCCCCCCATACCCCCCCCCCCACGGACCCCCCCCCATATCCCCCCTCCCCTTTATCCCCCCCCCCATATCCCCCCCTCCCCTTTATTCCCCCCCCCCCCATATCCCCCCTCCCCTTTATTCCCCCCCCCCCCCCATATCCCCCCTCCCCTTTATCCCCCCCCACCTGCTCTCCCTGGCTCAGCCCCGCAGCGCCCCCTGCCGGCAGGCTGCATCGCCGCCCCCCCAGCCTCCCCCGCAGCGCTGCAGCCTCCTGCGCCCGTTCCTGCAGCTGCCGCCGGCAGCGCTGCAGCTCCTCCTGCAACAGCACGTGCTGCCGCTGCAGCAGGGACAGCTGCGCCTCGGGGGGGGGAGGGGGCGGCGTGGGGGGGGCGGCGCCGGGGGGGGGCGGGCTGCGGGGGGGGGGCGGCAACGAGAGAAGCTGCAGCTCCGTGCGAGTGTCCTGCAGGGCGGCCTGCACCTGGGGGGGGGGGGAGTGAGACAGTGACCCATAGCAACACATAGTGACCCACAGCAACCCATAGCGACCCATAGGGACCCATAGCGACACATAGTGCCACCCCACAGTGACACACAGTGACCCATAGCGGTCCATAGTGCCCCATAGTGACCCATAGCGACCCATAGGGACCCATAGTGACCCATAGCGACCCATAGCGACCCATAGTGCCACCCCACAGTGACACACAGTGACCCATAGCGATCCATAGTGCCCCATAGCGACCCATAGTGCCACCCCACAGCGACCCATAGTGCCCCATAGCGACCCATAGGGACCCATAGTGCCACCCCACGGTGATACACAGCGACCCATAGCGCCCCATAGTGACCCATAGCGACACATAGCGACCCATAGGGACCCATAGTGCCACCCCACAGTGATACACAGCGACCCATAGCGCCCCATAGCGACCCATAGTGACCCACAGCGACCCATAGTTCCACCCCATAGCGCCCCACAGACCTGCAGCTCGAGCAGGAGACTGTAGAGGTTGTTCAGCCGCTGATTCACCTCCTGTGGGGAGAGCAGGGAACGTCAGGCTCTGCCCCATTGCGGGGTCTGACTGCGCCCCATAGCGCCCCATTGTGGGGCCTCACTGCGCCCCATAGCGCCTCTCACCTCCTGGGACACGCGGGGGGGAACCTGATTGCCATTCCCGTCCTGTGGGGAGAGCACAGCTTCAGCCCACACATCACCCCACACATCACCCCATATACCCACCCACCCCACACATCCCCCCCCCCCTGTGCCCCCCACCCACCCTCTGTCCGCCGTCCAAATCCGCCCCACTCATCTCCACGGCCCCATTGAAGCTGTTGGTGTCACCATCTGTGGGGTCACAAAGGGGGGGGGGTTGTTATGGGGTGAGCTGCTGTTCACCCCACACCGCCCCCCCCCCACATCCCCCCCCCACTGACTGGTCGCTGTGGGTCCGGTGCAGCCGTTGCTGTCGTTGCTGCTCTCCCCGGTCCCGAATGAACGCCTCCTTCAGGGACTCCACTGCCACAACGAGACCGTCAGCCCCACAGCCAGCCCCACATGGACCCCATCAGCCCCACAACTGGCCCCACATGGACCCCACACTGACCCCATCAGCCCCACATCAACCCCACATCCACCCCACACTGACCCAATCAGCCCCACAACCAGCCCCACATCGACCCCACATCGACCCCATCAGCCCCACAACTGGCCCCACATGGACCCCACATCGACCCCATCAGCCCCACATCCACCCCACACTGACCCGGTCAGCCCCACAACCAGCCCCACAGCGACCCCACACTGACCCCATCAATCCCACACCCATCCCTGCCCACACAGACCCCACCCAGCCCCCACACCGTGACCCACAGACGTCTCTGCCCCACACCCAGACCCACTCACAGCCCCAAAGCCGCCCCACATCTCAGCTCCCCACATCTGACCCCCATCCCCCATTTCTGACCCCCCCATCTCCCCCCCCACATCCCCATCACCCCCCATCCCACCCCCCAACTCTGATCCCCCCCCACAGCCCAGATCCCACCCCCAACCCCCCCAACCCCCCCCAGCCCCCATCACAGCCCCATATCTGGCACCCCCCCACCACCTCCCCCCATATGAACCCCCAGCCCCATATGTGTGACCCCCAGCCCCATATCTGTCACCCCCAGCCCCATATCTGTCACCCCCCCAGCCCCATATCTGTCACCCCCAGCCCCATATCTGAGACCCCCAGCCCCGTATCTGTCACCCCCAGCCCCATATGTGTGACCCCCAGCCCCATATCTGTCACCCCCAGCCCCATATGTGTCACCCCCAGCCCCATATCTGTCACCCCCAGCCCCATATGTCACCCCCAGCCCCATATCTGTCACCCCCAGCCCCATATCTGTCACCCCCAGCCCCATATGTCACCCCCCAGCCCCATATCTGTCACCCCCAGCCCCATATCTGTCACCCCCCAGCCCCATATCTGTCACCCCCAGCCCCATGTGTGACCCCCAGCCCCATATCTGTCACCCCCCCCCCTCACCCTCCCTGATGGCGCATTGCAGCAGCTTCCCGCCGTCCATGTGCCGTCCATGTGTTGTCGCTGTGGGTCTGGGGCTGTTGTTGGTTGTGGGGCTGTGTGTCCCCGCCGGCTCGTCGCCCCCCCCCCTCAGAGCCGCCATGTCTGCAAACAGCGCCAGCTTCTCCTCCAGCAGCGCCGCGATGCGCCGGTCCTGCTGCTGCAGCCGCTCTGAGGGGGCAAAGGTCGGGGGTCAGAGGGGTCAGAGGTCACAGGGTTGGGGCTCGTGGGGTCACGAGGTCACACGAGGTCATGGGGTCACAAGGTCACAAGGTCACGGGGTCAGGGTTCCCGGCTCCCACCCCTCAGTTTGCGCAGCGCCGCGTCCAGCTCCGTCTCAACCAGCGGGAAATCATGGCGGCTCGGGCACCTGCGGGCACAGCAGCCCCATAGCGACACATAGAGATCCATAGAGACACATAGCGACACATAGAGACCCATAGGGGACCCATAGCGACACATAGGGACCCATAGAGACACATAGGGACCCATAGCGACCCATAGCGACACATAGCGACACATAGAGACCCATAGCGACACATAGGGACCCATAGAGACACATAGCGACACATAGAGACCCATAGCGACACATAGGGACCCATAGAGACACATAGGGACCCATAGAGACACATAGGGACCCATAGCGACACATAGGGACCCATAGCGACCCATAGAGACCCATAGAGACCCATAGAGACCCATAGTGACACATAGGGACCCATAGGGACCCATAGAGACCCATAGCGACCCATAGAGACCCATAGGGACCCATAGCGACCCACAGAGACCCATAGCGACCCACAGAGACCCATAGCGACCCATAGAGACGCATAGAGACCCATAGCGACCCATAGAGACCCATAGATACCCCATAGATACCCCATGGATACCCCATAGCAACCCATAGTGCCCCATACATACCCCATAGTGACCCATAGTGCCCCATAGATACCCCATAGTGACCTATAGTGCCCCATAGATACCCATAGATACCCCATAGAGAACCCATAGATACCCCATAGCGACCCATAGAGCCCCATAGATACCCCATAGATACACCATAGATACCCCATAGAAACCCATAGATACCCCATAGTGCCCCATAGCGCCCCTTAGATATCCCACAGTGCCCCATAGATACCCTATAGGTCCCCATAGATAACCCCATAGTGCCCCACAGGTACCCCATAGTGCCCCACAGTGCCCCATAGGTACCCCATAGTGCCCCATAGTGCCCCAGAGGTACCCCATAGACACCCCATAGTGCCCCATAGTGCCCCATAGTGCCCCACAGGTACCCCATAGTGCCCCATAGTGCCCCATAGGTACCCCATAGGTGCCCCATAAGTACCACCATAGTGCCCCATAGTGCCCCATAGTGCCCCATAACCCCCCCCCCGCTCACTGGCTGACCGCCGCCTGGATCAGCCGCATCCATTGCGTCCTCTCGTCACGTGACGCCGCGTGCAGCTCGTACATCTCGGGGGGGGCAGCGCTGAGCAGGAACAGCCCCTTCTCCTGATTGGCCACATCCCGGACCAGCAGCTGCTGCAGTGAGATCACCGGGGGCTTGTCCTGGGGGGGCAGGAGGGGTCAGCGGGGGGGGGGGGTGGTACAAGGGGGGCTGGGGGGTTATAAGGGGATGTGGGGTTATAAGGGGATGTGGGGCTGGGGGTGTGTGGGGCTACAAGGGGGATGTGGGGGGGCTGAGCTGTGGGGGGGTGGAGTTTGGGGGCTGTAGGAATGATGGGGTGTGTGGGGCGGGGATGAGAGGGTGGTTGTGGGGCGCTATGGGGAGCTATGGGGCACTATGGGGGAGCTATGGGGTGCTATGGGGCGCTATGAGGCGCTATGAGGTGGTGTGGGGTGCTATGGGGCCCTATGGTGCTCTATGCGGAGCTACAGGGTGCTATGGGATGCTATGGGGTGCTATGGGGCTCTATGGGGCACTATGATGCACTATGGGGCGCTATGGGGCGCTATGGGGCTCTATGGAGCTATGGGGCACTATGGGGCGCTATGGGGCTCTATGGGGCTCTATGGGGCTCTATGGGGCGCTATGGGGCACTATGGGACACTATGGGGCGCTATGGGACACTATGGGGCGCTATGGGGTTCTATGGGGAGCTATGGGGAGCTATGGGGCGCAGTGGGGCGCTATGGGGCACTATGGGGAGCTATGGGACACTATGGGGCGCTATGGGGCGCTATGGGGCGCTATGGGGCTCTATGGGGCGCTATGGGGCGCTATGGGGCTCTATGGGGCGCTATGGGGCTCTATGGGGCGCTATGGGGCGCTATGGGGCGCTATGGGGCTCTATGGGGCTCTATGGGGCGCTATGGGGTGCTATGGGGCGCTATGGGTCTGACCGTGGTGGGGAAGGAAAGCTTCTGGTCCTTCTCCTGCAGGATGACGATGACGTCCGTCATCAGCAGCAGCAACACATCTGGGGGGGGGGAATGTCAGCACCCTGCGGCCTGCCCCATAGAGACCCCACCCCATAGAGACCCCCGCCCCATAGAGACCCCACCCCATAGAGACCCCGCCCCATAGAGACCCCGCCCCATAGAGACCCCACCCCATAGAGACCCCGCCCCATAGAGACCCCACCCCCATAGAGACCCCACCCCATAGAGACCCCGCCCCATAGAGACCCCGCCCCATAGAGACCCCACCCCATAGATCCCCCCACCCTATAGACCCCCCACCCCATAGAACCCCCCACTGATCCCCCATAAACCCCCCTGCCCCATAGAACCCTATAGACCCCCCCCGCCCCATAGACCCCCATAGATCACCCCGCTCCGTAGATCCCCCTACCCTATAGACCCCCCCATAGATCCCCTGCCCTATAGACCCCCTGCCCCATAGAACCCTATAGATCCCCCATAGATCCCCTCTCCCACAGACCCCCCCATAGATCCCCGGCCCAATAGATCCCCCCACCCCATAGACCCCTATAGACCCCCCATAGACCCCCATACATCCCCCCACCCTATAGACCCCCCACCCCATAGACCCCCATAGACCCCTATAGACCCCCATAGAACCCTATAGACCCCCATAGACCCCCACAGCCACCCATAGACCCCCCACAGACCCCTATAGACCCCCATAGACCCCCCCACCCCATAGACCCCTATAGACCCCCACAGACCCCCCACAGACCCCCATAGAACCCCATAGATCCCCATAGACCCCCATAGACCCCTATAGACCCCCATAGAACCCTATAGATCCCCACAGACCCCCATAGACCCCCACAGACCCCCATAGAACCCTATAGACCCCTATAGACCCCCCACCCTATAGACCCCCATAGACCCCTATAGACCCCCATAGAACCCTATAGACCCCCCACAGACCCCCATAGACCCCCATAGAACCCTATAGACCCCCATAGACCCCTATAGACCCCCATAGAACCCTATAGACCCCCATAGCCCCCATAGCCCCCCTCCCCTCCCCCGCCCCCTCCCACCCTTGAATCTCCCCGCTCCGGTTTTCCACAGCGCGCAGCCGCTGTGCAGCAACTTCCGGCGCAGCAGCTCATCCCGGCCGAAGGTGGCGCAGTCGCTTCCGGTTCCGTTTCCGCTTCCGGTTTTCCCGTCCCCACGCAGCTGCAGTTTGGCGCGTCCGTCCACGCGGCGATACACGTCGTACAGGCGCATGCGCAGTTCGTACTCGCGCACTTCCGCGTTGATGGCGGAAATGAGCTCCTTCACCAGCGACAGCGCGCGGCTCAGCTCTTCCGCTTCCGGTTCGTCCTCTGCCGGAAACACGTGGGGGAGCGTCGGTACCGACCGGAGCGGACTAACACTGCCCCATAAGTGCCGACCCGGAACTAACGAGAACTGCTGCCCCATAAGTGCTGCCCCATAAGCAATAATAACCGCTGCTGCCCCATAAGTGCTGCCCCATAACTGAACACTGCCCCATAAGTGCTGCCCCACAGCCCGACACTGCCCCATAACCAATAACAACCAATGCCCCATAGCCCGACACTGACCCATTAGTGCCGCCCCATAACCAACCTGCCCCATAACCAATAATAACTGCTGCCCCATAACCAAACACTGCCCCATAAGCACCGCCCCATAAGCACCGCCATATTGGCTGCCCCATAGGCACAGCCACCCCATAATACTCAGTGCCACCCCATAGCACACAGCCACCCCATAATGCCCAGTGCTGCCCCATAGGCACAGCTGCCCCATAATACTCAGTGCCACCCCATAGTTCAGAGGTGCCCCATAACGCCCAGCATCACCCCATAATGCACAACGCTGCCCCATAGCACACAGTGCCGCCCCATAGCGCAGCAGCTGCCCTATAAGGCCCATCACTGCCCCATAGCTCACAGCCCCCCCATAATGCCCAGCATCACCCCATAAGGCCCATTGCTGCCCCATAGCGCAGCAGCTCCCCCTATAACACTCAGTGCTGCCCCATAGTGCAGCAGCTCCCCCTATAACACCCACTGCCGCCCCATAGCGCAGCAGCGCCCCCATAATGCCCAGCATCACCCCATAACGCAGTGCCGCCCCATAATGCCCGTTGCCGCCCCAATAGCGCAGCAGCGCCCCTATAACACTCAGTGCCGCCCCATAGAGTAGCAGCTGCCCTATAATGCCCATCACTGCCCCATAGCGCAGCAGCTCCCCCTATAACACTCAGTGCCGCCCCATAGCGCAGCAGCGCCCCTATAACACTCAGTGCCACCCCATAGCGCAGCAGCTGCCCTATAAGTCCCATTGCCGCCCCATAGCGCAGCAGCTCCCCTATAACACCCATTGCTGCCCCATAGCGCAGCATCACCCCATAGGGCCCATTGCCGGCCCATAGCGCAGCAGCGCCCCCATAAGGCCCAGCATCACCCCATAACGCAGTGCCGCCCCATAAGGCCCATTGCCGCCCCATAGCGCAGCAGCGCCCCTATAACACCCATTGCCGCCCCATAGTGCAGCATCACCCCATAGGGCCCATTGCCGCCCATAGCGCAGCAGCGCCCCCCTGCCGTCTGACCTCGGGAGTGGCGCAGGATGCGCTCGATGAGCACCGGGTACTTGGTGATGCGCTGCGTGACCAGCAGGATGCACTCGGGGACTCCATGGCGCCGCAACAGCGGGGGAGCGAGAGCAGTGCGCTATGGGACGGCAATGGGAGCGGGTGGGAGGGGGCTGGGGGGGGGGGATGGGATGGGGATGGGATGGGGGGGCTGCGATGGGATGGGGGGCTGCAATGGGGGATGTGGGGCTGGGATGTGGGGCCGGGCTGGGGGGCTGCAATGGGGGCTGGGATGGGGGCTGGGATGGAGATGTGGGGCTGATGGGGGCTGTGGGGCTGGGCTGTGGGGCTGGGATGGGGGGCTGGGATGAGGGGCTGCAATGGGGGCTGCAATGGGGGCTGCAATGGGGGGCTTTGGGGCTGGAATGTGGGGCTGGGATGGGGGGGCTGCAATGAGGCCTGGGATGGGGATATGGGGCTGGGATGGGGGCTGGGATGGGGATGTGGGGCTGGGATGGGGGCTGGCAGGGAGGGGAACATGGTGTGTGTGTGGGGGGGATGGGATGGGGTGTGAGTCTATGGGGGGCTGGGATGGAGGATGGGGCTGGGGGGGTATAGGGGGCTGAGGGATGGGGTGTGGGGACTATGGGGCTGTGGGGAATGGAGCTATGGGGCATGGAGCTATGGGGGAAAGGGCTATGGGGCACAGAGCAGTGTGGGAATGGGGCTATGGGGGGAAAGGAAGAAGGGCTGAGCTATGGGGGATGGAGCTATGGGGAATGGGGCTATGGGGGGATGGAGCTATGGGGGATGAAGCTATGGGGGATGGAGCTATGGGGGATGGAGCTATGGGGGGATGGAGCTATGGGGGATTGGGGCTATGGGGGATGGAGCTATGGGGGATGGAGCTATGGGGGGATGGAGCTATGGGGGATGGAGCTATGGGGGAGCAGGGGCAGCGCTGTGTGGCACAGTGGGCTGGCAGCAGCTCTGCCCCCCAACCCCCCCCATCCCCCCTTACCCTGACGAAGGCCTGCAGCCTCTTGTCCCTGGCCAGCAGCTCCTTGTACTCGCGCAGCGCTGCGCTGTGTTTGCTGCAGAACTCGGCGTAGCATTTCCGCAGCTGCTCCGCGCTCTGACCTGAGAACTGCAACGGGGGGATGGGGGGGATGGGGGGGTCACCCACTGCCAGCACTGCCACCCATGGGGGCACCCGCTGCACCACGGGGCGCCCAATGACACCCCTGTCCCCCACTGGGACGGCTGTAATGGCACCCCGGGACCCCCACATGGTGCCCATGTTGCCACCCAGTGCCACCCAGTATCGCCCAGTGCCCCCACTGTCCCCACTGGGATGGCCACAATGTCTCCCAGTGCCCCCCCCCCCAACCCAGCCATCCTAAAAGCCCCCGGGTGCCCCCTCCATGCTGCCCACCACCTGGTGCCCACGATGCCACCCAATGGCCCCCAGTGACCCCCAGTGCTCCCCCCCCATCCCCATTGGGACAGCCACAATGTCACCTGGTGCCACCCTGTGCCCACCTCCCAATGCAGCCCCTGCCCCCCACCTGGCTGCCCAGGACAGCCCCCAGTGCCCCCCCCCAATGCAGCCCCAATGAAGCCCCCCTCCCCCTAATGCAGCCCTGCCCCCCACCTGACTGCAGACAGCCCCCAGTGCCATCCAGTGCCCCCCCCCCCAATAATGCAGCCCCCAATGAACCCCCCCTCCCCCCAATGCAGCCCCCCTCCAATGCAGCCCTGCCCCCCACCTGGCTGCCCAGGACAGCCCCCAATGCCATCCAGCGCCCCCCCACCACCAATGCAGCCCCCCCAATGCAGCCCCCAATGCAGCCCCCCCCCACCTGGCTGACGAGGACGTCTCCAATGCGCTGGATGACGAAGTTCTTGCTGCTGCCCCCCACCATGGAGCTGCGGCGGCGCTGCAGGAGCTGCGCCAGGAAGTGCTGGTGCAACGCGCTCAGCTCGTCCACGCAGGGAAGACGGCGTTGACGGCGCCGGCTGCAGCTGCAGCTCCTCCAGCATGGCGCGCCGCAGCACGCTGCCCATGATCTTCAGCGTGCGCACGTGGTGCAGCTCCGTCTGCATCAGCTCTGGGGGGGGTCACAGCGATGCAGCCACCAAACGTGGCCCCAACTGCCACCCCAACCCCAACAGCCCCATCCCAAACCCACCCCATCCCCAACACCACCCATCTCCAACACCCCCCATCCAAACCCACCTCAAAACCAATCACCCCACCATCCAAACCCACCCAACCCCAACAGCCCCCATCCCCAATCCCCCCCCATCCCAAACCCACCTCAAAACCAATCACCCCCCATCCCAAACCCACCCCAGACCCCCCATCCCATCTCTCCCCATCCCCATCCCCCCCCCCCAACAACCCTCCCACCCCATCCCAGCTCTGCACCCCCCAACCTCCCCCCTGTCCCCCCTTGTCCCTCCTGTCCCCCCCGCACATCTCCCTCCTGTCCCCACCCCCCAGCTCTGCACCCCCCCCCATCCCCATCTGTATCCCCCCCAGCCCACCCCATATCCCTCCCGTGTGTCCCCCCACCCCAACCTGTCCCCCCATCCCCCCCATCCCAACCTCCTCCATCTCCGTCCCCCCATATCCCCCCATGTCCCCCCATATCCCCCCATAGCTGCCCCATATCCCCCCACATCCCCCCATATCCCCCCTATATCCCCCCCGTATCCCCCATATCCCTCTATAGCCACCCCATATCCCCCATAGGCCCCCATATACCCCCATAGCTGCCCCATATACCCCTATATACCCCCTATATACCCCCATACCCTCCCCATAGCTGCCCCATATCCCCCCACATCCCCCCATATCCCCCCATCTCCCCCCATCCCCCCCCACCCCCCCATCCCCACCATAGATGACGTCCTGTCTCTTCCTGACGTCCCCACGCTGCAGCTGCACAAACGCTGCATCCACTGCGATGCTCCACGAGTCGGCAGCGAAGTCGCGTTCATCCGCCTCCAGCTCAGACAGCAGCTGCTGCAGCACCGCGTCCGGGCCTGCAGGAACCGCATCACCTGCCTCGTGTCCCCTCGTCCCCATGTCCCCATGTCCCCATGTTACCCTGCCATCTTGTCCCCATGTCCCCATGTCACACTGTCCCCATGTCACACCGTCCCCATGTCACCCTGCCATCTTGTCCCCATGTCCCCATGTCAATCTGTCCCTGTGTCCCCATGCCCTCATGCCCCCATGTCACTCTGTCCCCATGTCACCCTGTCTCCTTGTCCCCATGTCCCTGTGTCCCCCTGTCCCCATGCCACTCTGTCCCCATGTCACCCTGTCCCCATGTCCCTGTGTCCCTACGTCACCCTGTCCCCATGTCCCTGTGTCCCCCTGTCTCCATGTCACACTGTCCCCATGTCACACCGTCCCTTTGTCCCCATGCTACCCTGCCTTCTTGTCCCCATGTCAATCTGCCCGTGTCCCCATGCCCTCATGCCCCCATGTCACTCTGTCCCCATGTCACCCTGTCCCCATGTCCCTGTGTCCCTATGTCACCCTGTCCCCATGCCCCCATGTCACCCTGTCCCTGTGTCCCCATGCCCCCGTGTCCCCATGCTCCCCTGTCCCCATGCCCCTGTGTGCCCCTGTGTCACCCTGTGTCCCTATGTCACCCCCGTCCCCATGTCACCATCCCCATACCCTCATTGCTCCCCTGTCCCCATGTCACCCTGTGTCCCCATATCACCCTGTCCCCATGTTACCTTGTCCCTGTGTCCCCATGTCCCCCTGTGTCCCCCCATCTGTGTGTCCCCTGTGTCCCCCGTGTCCCCTGTGTCCCCCCACCTTCATCAATGAGTGACTCCATGGACAAGGTTCTGTTCCGGACGTTGAGGGAATCGGTGGATTGGGACAAAATGCGGCGAATGCCCAGAGCGGATTCATCATTGAGTGTGCTGGGGGACGGCAATGAGTAATGGGGACAGCAATGAATAATGGGGACAGCAATGAAATAGTGGGGACGGCAATGAAATAGTGGGGACAGCAATGAATAATGGGGACAGCAATGAATAATGGGGACGGCAATGAAATAGTGGGGACAGCAATGAAATAGTGGGGCAGCAATGACATGAGGGGGACAGCAGGGAGGAGTGACACCTCAGGGACACCTTTAGGTCACCATTGGGTCACCTTTAGGCCACCCTTAGGTCACCTTTGGGCCACCCTTGGACCACCTTTAGGTCACCTTTGGGTCACCCTTGGGTCACCTTTGGGTCATATTTGGGCCACCCTTGGGTCACTTTTGGGTCACATTTAGGCCACCTTTGGGTCACCTTTAGGTCTCCTTTGGGACACCCTTGGGTCACTTTTAGGTCACCTTCCGGTCACCTTTAGGCCACCTTTGGGTCACTTTTGGGCCACCTTTAGGTCACCTTTAGGTCACCTTTAGGTCACATTTAGGCCACCTTTGGGTCACCTTTAGGTCACCCTTGGGTCACCTTTGGGTCATATTTGGGCCACCCTTGGGTCACTTTTGGGCCACCTTTAGGCCACCTTTAGGTCACCCTTGGACCACCTTTATGTCACCTTTGGGTCACATTTAGGCCACCTTTGGGTCACTTTTAGGTCACCTTCGGGTCACCTTTGGGCCACCTTTGGGTCACCTTAAGGTCACCTTTAGGCCACCTTTAGGACACTTTGGGTCACCTTTGGGTCACCTTTAGGTCTCCTTTGGGACACCATTGGGATACTTTGGGCCACCCTTGGGTCACCCTTAGGTCACCTTTAGGTCACCTTAGTGCCCCCTTAGTGCCCCCTTCGTGCCCCCGCGCTCACCCCGCGATGTTGGTGGTGGAGACGCTCTTGGACAGGGACAGTGACGTCCGTCCGCGCCGTGAGCCCAGCAGGGACTGACGGAAACTCTCGGACGGATAAACAGCCGAATTGGGGCGTTCCCGGGGGGCACCTGGGGGCAAAGGGGGAGGGAATAAGGGGAGGGAATAAGGGGAGGGGGCATCAGCGCACACAGCAACATGGGGACAACAAGGGCTGGGGCACCACAACGCCACGACCCAACAGGGACCCCAACACAACCCTGAGTGACCCCAATGACCCCCCATGGCCACAACACCCCCCCCCAGGTGACCCCAACCCCCCCCGGGTGACCCCAACCCCCCCCCAGTGTGACCCCAATGACCCCAACCCATCCCAAAGGGTCCCCAATGACCCCCCCCCCACGGCCCCATCCCACCCCAGGGGGTGCCCGAACAACCCCAGGGTGACCCCAACCCCCACCCAGGGTGACCCCAATTGCCCCCCATGACCCCAACCCACCCCAGTGTGACCCCAATGACCCCAACCCATCCCAAAGGGTCCCCAATGACCCCCCCACAGCCCCATCCCACCCCAGGGTGACCCCAACCCCCACCCCAGGGTAACCCCAATGACCCCCCATGACCCCAACCCACCCCAGGGTGACCCCAACCCCCCCCCCACTGTCCCCAAAATGCCCCCATCCCACACCAAGCTGGACCTCCCCCCCCCCCCAACCCACCCCAGGGGTCCCCAAATTGACCCCCCCCCCACTCACTCTTATTGCGCAGCGCCACCGACTGCAGGGCCGAGCTGTTCTTCAGCAGCGCCGCCTTCTGCTGCTGCAATGGGGGGGGGGGGGGCAGGTTGTCACCACGATGTCCCCCCCCCTCGTGTGTGCCCCCCCCCCCCAACCCCACGTCCCCCCCCCCCCCCCACTCACCTTCTGCTTCACCTTGGTGCAGTTGGGCAGCGTGTCCTTGCAGCGGTTGTGGATGGTGACATTGCAGGCTGACATGGGGGGGGGGGGACACAAGATGAGGATGATGAGGATGAAGACCCCCCCCCAGCTCCCCCATACTGCGCCCTATGGCCCTATGGGGCACGGCCCGGCCCCATGGCCCTGTGTGCTCTGTGTCCCCACATAACATGGCCTTATATCCCCACATCCCCATATCCCATGGCCCCACATCCCCATACTGTGTCCCTTCATCCCACACCTCGCGGCCCCACATCCCCACGTCCCACCCCCCACCCTCCCCTATGGGGCACACGGCAGCTGAGCGGCCCCATAGCGCCCCAAAAGGGTCGGGATGGGGCTCGGTGCCGCCCCACAGCAGCTCCCATCCCCCACAGCACCACCGGGGGCTGCAGCTGCCGCCCCACACATGCAGCAGACCCAGCAGCCGCCTCAGCCGCCCACCCCTGCGGCAACGCAGCGCTGCAGCACCGGCCCACGGCGCAACGTGGGGCTCCGAGCTCCTGCCCCACAGCCGCCCCATAGATCACCCCATAGCTCACCCCATAGATTGTCCCATAGCTCACCCCATAGATCATGCTATAGCTCACCCCATAGATCATGCTATAGCTCACCCCATAACTCACCCCATGGATCATCCCATAATTCACCCCATAGCTCACCCCATAACTCACCCCATGGATCATCCCGTAGCTCACCCCACAGCTAACCTGCCCCATGGCCACCCCATATCCAACCCCACAGCCGCCCCATAGCTCACCCCATAACTCACCCCATAGATCATCCCATAGCTCACCCCTTAATTCACCCCATAGATCATCCTATAGCTCACCCCACAGCTAACCTGCCCCATGGCCACCCCATATCCAACCCCAGAGCCGCCCCATAGCTCACCCCACAACCCACTCCCCAGCTGCCCCACAGCCCACCCCACAGCCAACCCCAAAGCCGCCCCACATCCTGCCCCACAGACAACCCCAAAGCTGCCCCACACCACCCCATAACCAGCCCCAAAGCTGCCCCACAGCCAACCATAAAGCTGCCCCACAACCAACCCCAAAGCTGCCCCACACCACCCCATAACCAGCCCCAAAGCTGCCCCACAGACAACCATAAAGCTGCCCCACAGCCCACCCCACAGCTGCCCCACACAACCCCCCAGCCCACCCCACACTTCCCCATATCCAACCCCACACTTCCCCCCAGCCCACCCCAAATCCGCCCCATATCCCCCCCCACCCCCCCCCATCTCACTGGGGCAGCTGAGCGCCTCCTTGGCCGTGATGCTCTTGTTGCAGGCGAAGCACATGTTGGTCCCGGACACGGTGATGGTGGTGAAGAGGTGCCCGTTGGTGTAGCGCGCGTCCTTCTCCTTGCCCTCCTTCATCCTGTCCTTGCTCTGCCCCACAGCGCGGCCACTCACTCTCCCCACGTGGCATCGCCCCCCGGCTCCCCCCGTCGTGCCCCCCCTCCCCATGGCTGCCCCCCGTCCCCCCATATCCCCCATATTGGCCCCTCGGTGCCAATCCGGACCCGCAGCTTCAACAGCCGCTTCCCAGCCCGTCTCCATGGCAACGCCGAAGGATGCGCCGACGTGGGTCCCCCCCCCCCACCCCAAAAAGCACCGCCCCCCCCACGGCCACCCCCACAACCCCCCCAGTGTGGGGACCTGCACAGCGCCATGGGGAACATGTGGGGGCAGCTCAGCGCTATGGGGCAGCTCAGCGCTATGGGGCAGCTCAGCGCTATGAGGCAGCGCCCCACACAGCCCCCATTGGGATGGGACCCCCCCCATAAGGACAGGACCCCCCCCGTAGGGATGGGACCCCCCCCATAGAGACAGGACCCCCCCATAGGGATGGGACCCCCCTATAGTGATGGGACCCCCCCCATAGGGACAGGACCCCCCCATAGGGATGGGACCCCCCCCCATAGGGACGGGTCCTGCACTGACCCCACTGCCAACCCAGCACCCCCACCGCCCCCATTCACAGCACTGACACCCCACTGCTCCCAGCTCCATCCCATTGATCCCAGTTCCACCCCATTGATCCCAGTTCCATCCCATCGATCCCAGTCCCCCCCCATTTCTCCCAGTCCCCATTTCCCAGTTCCCACCCTATTCCTGTTCCCACCCCATTCCCACCTCAATCCCCATCCCAAATCCCCCCCCATTGCCGACCCATAGGGACACAGAGGGCTGTGGACCCCATAAGGACACCCCCAGCCCCCCACAGACCCCATAAGGACACCCTCAGCCCCTCATGTTCCTCTAATGGGACCCCCCCATTGCCCCCCCTTTGTGTCCCCCCCCCACCAACAGCTGCAGGCTCCAAATGGCTGCGATCCGCCCCCCCCCACCTGTCACAGCCCCCCCCCACGGCGTGAGCTGAGACCCCAAAAGGAGACCCTATAAATGGAGACCCTATAAACGGAGACCCCAAAATGGAGACCCCAAAACAGAGACCCCCCAAACGCTGCCCCCCCCCCAGCTGAGGCCGCACAAACTCAGTGCAGTGCTGCTCCCTGCACCACGTGACCAGGGGGGGGGACGACCCCAAATCCCCCCCCACCCGGGTCTCCCTGCGCCTCATTATCCCCCCGGGGCCCCCATCTCCCCCCATTAGACCCCATTACCCCCCCATTCCATCCCATCCCCCCCCCCCTTGGGGTTCCCCATCTCCCCCCCCCCGTTTCTCCCCGTCCCTCTTTACCCCTTTGGGACCCATTTCCCCCCCCACCCCATTACCGCCCCCCCCCCCGGTGGTCTCTGTTCCCCATTTCCCCCCCCCCCCTTTGTGTCTCTCCGGACAATAACGGCCGTTTCCGCCGCAGGAAGAGCCCCCCCCCCGCCCCCCCCGCGGCGCCGGGCAGCGCCGCACACAAAGCGGAACGGGGCCGGGGGGGGGGGGGCTCTATGGGGCGGCTCTATGGGGCGGGACGTTTCTGCCCCCCCCCATCGCTCCGCATTGTTCGCCTCACAATGGGGACACGCGCGACCCGAACCCGCGTGGGACGGAACCCAACAACAACCCGAACCGCCGGACACATAAACACCCACAAAGCCCCATAAAGCCCCATAGAACCCCCATAAAGCCCCATAGAACCCCATAGAACCCCAATAAACCCCCATAGAACCCCAATAAACCCCCATAGAACCCCAATAAACCCCACCGGAACCCAACAAACCCCGGCAGAACCTCGATAAACCCAACAGAACCGCATTCAAACCACCGGAACCCCAACAGACCCCAGTAAACCCCGACAGAACCCCAATAAACCCCATTAAACCCCATCGGGACCCCGATAAACCCCATTAAATCCCGGCAGAACCCCATTAAATCCCGGTCCGGTCCCGACCAACCCCGACCCGGTTCCGTCCGAAGCCCCGAATCGCGACACCAACGAAACCAGCCCATAAAAAGCCCAAAAGTCCGACGGAGCCTCAACAGAGCCCGGAACCCCATAAACCCGTAACACTATAACGCTGTAACCCTATAAACCCGTAACACTATAACGCTGTAACCCCATAACACTGTAACCCCGTAACCCCATAACACTATAACACTGTAACCCCATAACACTGTAACCCCATAACATTGTAACCCCATCACCGCATCACCCTGTAACCCCGTAACCCCATCGCCCCGTAACCCCGTAACCCCACCACCCCGTAACCCCACAACGCTCCCAACAAAGCCCCATAACCTCTAACCCCATAAGAGCCCCTCAATCCCCTCAATCCCCCCCACCCCCCTCACCCCGACAAAGCCCCCCCCGCCCCAAACCCCATCGCAGCCCCGCGACCCCACAACGATCCCGCACCGAAATCCCGTCACCCCAACGAAGCCCCCGACCCCAAAACCCCCCAACTCCCCCCCGGCCCCACAACCCCGGAACTCACAAAGCCCCGCGACCCCCCCACGATCCCTGACAAAGCCGAGCAGCCCCACGACCCCAAACCCCAAACCCACCCCAAAACCCCAAAACGACCCCAATAAACCCCCAAACAGCCCCAAAACGACCCCAATCAACCCCCCAAACGACCCCAATCAAACCCCCGACTCTCCCATTTCCGCCCCCTTCCCCTTAGAGCCCCCCCCGGCCCCACAACTCCCTCCTCTATGGGGTTTTTCTCCCCCCCGGCCCCACATCTCCCCCCCCCTCCCGTTACTTATGGGGTGACCCCCCCCCCGGCCCCACATCCCCCCCCTCCCCTCTATGGGGTTTCCCCCCCCCCGGACCCACCTCGCTGCTCCGATCGCCCCTCACCGCGATCCGGGACATCCCCGCCCCCCCCCCCCCGCCCTATAGGGCTCCTCCCCCCCCGGGGGGCGGCCCCACCGCCTCGTGCAGCCGCGGGCTCTTTGTTTTAGGGCTCGGGGCCGCTCCGGCGCTATGGGGCGGAATTGGGGTCGCCCTATGGGGTCACCTTATAGGGTCACCCCCAACAACCCCCCCCCCCCCCCTCCGGCTAAAGATGGAGCCCCACAGTTGTGGGGGGGCCAAACCCCATCGGTGGGGCCGGGAGAAGCTTTTGGGGTCCCCAGCGGCACCTCGTCCTGCCGGCCCCACAAGTGCCGCCGCCCCATAAGCTCAGCTCAGCCCCATAAGGGCGGCCAACCCCAAAAGCGCGGGGAGTCCTATAAGCGCAGGTGACCCCATAAGCGCAGGCGGCCCCGTTAGCCCGGATGGCCCCATAAGCATCACCGGCCCCATAAGCATCACCGGCCCCATAAGCGCAATTAGTGCCGTGGGGCCGCGGACCCCCGTGGGCGGCGGAGCTAAACGTTATTGTTGGCAGCGCCCCACGGCGAGACGGGGGGGGGTGGACGGAGATGTGGGGCCGCCCCCCACTGCGCCAACAGGGCGCCTTTGTTGGGGCACCGCGGGGGGGCGGCGGGAGCACGGAGCTGCCAAAGCAACATCCCGCTGCACGACCCCAAAGCCCGGCCCTAAATCCTGGCCCTAAACCCCAAATCCCGGCCCTAAACCCCAAATCCCGGCCCTAAACCCCAATCCTACACCACAGTCCTACACCACAATCCTGACCCTACACCCTAATCCTACACCCCAAATCTCGGCCCTACACCCCAATCTCTGCTCCCCAATCCTACACCACAATCCTGACCCTACACCCCAAATCCCGGCCCTACACCCCAATCCTACACCCCACTCCTACACCCCAATCTCTGCTCCCCAATCCCGGCCCTACACCCCAACCGGCCCCCGAAGCCCAACTCCAGACCCCAAACCCCTCACCCCAAACCCGGCTCCCATCCCAGCCCCCAAATCCCGGACCTTAATCCCAAATCCAACCCCTGACTCCTCACCTCAACCTCCGACCCCAAACCCAAACCTAAATGCCAAACCCCGACCCCAAATCCCGGCCCCACAACCCGGATCCCGGCCCTATAGCCCAGATCCCAGCCCTATAGCCCAGATCCCGGCCCTATGGCCCCATTCCTGCTCCTAAAGCCCCAAATCCCGGCCCCAAATCCCAAACGTCGGTCCCAAATCCGAAGCTTCGATCCCAAACCCGGAGCAAGACCCGGCCCCAAACCCCACAGGCCGCCCCATATCCGTGGGGCTGATCCTCCCCCATATGTGGGGCAGCGCCTCCCACCCCCACAGCTGTGAAAACCCCACAAGGACGGAAGGAAACGGGAGCGCCCCGCAGCCCGGGGGGGGCAGGAGGGATGTGGGGCGGCCCCATAGATGTGTGGGGTGGAGGCGGAAAGCCCCGTGAGCGTCACGTGGGGGGGGGAAGGGGAAGATGGGGAATGGCCACGAGGTGTGAGGGGCGACCAACGGGTCTGGGGGGGGCCGGGATGTGCGGGGCAGGTGGGACGAGCCCGTATCCCATATGGGAGACCGCACCGGCCACGTTGGAGCCCCCGGACCCACCGCTGGGGGGGGGGGGACCCCAATAAGAGCCGGGAACCCAACATGGGGGGGGGGGGCAACGCCGGGGGTGACCCCACAGCCCGAAGGTGACCCCAAAGTGCGCCACGACCCCAAGGTCAGGACCCCAGCCACCATCATCCCGTCCACCATCATCCCGTCCACCATCATCCCGTCCACCATCCCATCTCGGGGGTCTCAGTCCCAGCCGCCCCCCCCCCACTCACCGCCGTCGCCCCCCGCCCGTTCATGGCGCCCCGCTCCGCGCTTCCTCAATCGGGACGGACACACCCACGGCCACCCCCCCAACAACGCCGCCCCACGGCCGGAACCGAACTGACCCGAACGGCACCGAACGGAACCGAACCGCCCCGAATGGCACCGAACAGAACCGAACTGACCCGAACGGCTCCGAACGGAACCGAACGGCCCCGAATGGCACCGAACGGATCCGAACGGAACCGAACGCCCCGCCGTGACCCCACAACCCCCCCGACCCCATTGCCCCCCATGACCCCCCACTGACCCCATAATCCCCCCATTGACCCCCCCCCAATAACCCCCGCTGACCCCGCACCCCCCCCCACCCTACAGCGTCCCCTCCATGGGGTATCCCCATGTCTCGCTGCCCCCCCACACCGACGCCCCCCCCCGGTCCTGGACGCCGCAGGGATTTGGGGGGGGGGGGGTCTCATCCACCCCCCCCCGTCCCCATTTGTCCCATTTCCCCCCATTGTGGCGCCTCGGGGCACAAAACCCTAAAAGGGTCTTTTTGGGGCGGGGGACGCAGGAGACCCACAGCGGGGCGGGGGGGGGCGGCTCTCCCAGCTGCGCTGATGCAATCGCAGGGGGGGGGGGGGGCGGTCAGGGGCCGGAAACAGCGGGGGGGGGGGGAGCACTGGTCAGTCCATATTGGCAGACTGGGAGCACTGGTCAGCCCATACTGGGAGCGCTGGGTCGGCTCATACTGGGAGTAGTGGGTCGGTTCGTACTGGGAGCTCTAGGTCAGCTCATACTGGGAGCGCTGGTCCGGCCCCGTCTCCCCCCGCTCTCATTTCCTCCCCATCTCCGTGGGCGCTGCCCCGACCCCACAGCGCCCCACAGCGGCCCCAAAGCGGCCCCACGGCTGCTCCACAGCGGCCCCATAGCGCCCCATAGCGCCCTACGGCGGCCCCAGAGCGGTCTGCGATGCCCCCCCCCACATCAGGCTCCCCCCGTTCCAACGCCACCTTTCGCTCCTCCATCCCACCCCCCATTTTGGGGTCCCGCACCGTCTCCCCCCATTACGAGGTTCCCGTCCCCACAGTTTGAAGCCCCCCCCGCCCCCTCCCCACACTTCAGGCCCCCCATTCTCTCCCCACATATCGGGGTCCTCCCCCATCCCGTCCCTCCACTTTGGGGTCTTCGATTCCCTCCCCACATTGTGGGGTCTCCCGCTTTCTCCTCGCCTATAGGAGGTCCCCATCCCCTCCCCACACATTGGGGTCCCCATCCCCACATATCGAGGTCTCCATCCCCTCCCCATATATCGAGGTCTCCATCCCCTCCCCACACATTGGGGTCTCCATCCCCTCCCCACACCCCATCGCCCCCCCCTCCCGCTCCCACCTTCACGTTCCCGGTCATCCTCCTCCTCCGGACTCAGCGTCTCTCTCGGTCCCGTTCCGGGGGTCTCCCGACCCTCCTCCCCTCCCACCTCCTCCCCCCTCCGGCCCCACCGCCTCGTCCGGCCGCAGCGCAGCACAATCCGCCTCTGTCCCATCGAACGGGGCGCGGGGAGGAGCGAGAGCTGCTGCCCCACAGCCACAGCTGGCCGGCACAGAGCCGCTCTGTTCCGGGAGCTGCCCCACAGCTGCGGGGTGGGGGCGGTGCGGGGCTGCCCCATAGATGGGATTGGGGTTGGTGCGGGGCTGCCCCATAGCTGAGGATTGGGGTCGGTGTGGGGCTGCCCTATAGCTGAGGATGGGGTCAGTGTGGGGCTGCCCTATAGCTGGGGATGGGGTCGGTGTGGGGCTGCCCTATAGCTGAGGGATGGGGTCGGTGTGGGGCTGCCCCATAGCTGAGGATTGGGGTCGGTGTGGGGCTGCCCTATAGCCGAGGGATGGGGTCGGTGTGGGGCTGCCCTATAGCTGAGGGATGGGAGCGGTGTGGGGGCTGCCCTATAGCTGAGGGATGGGAGCGGTGTGGGGCTGCCCTATAGCTGGGGATGGGGTCGGTGTGGGGCTGCCCCATAGCTGAGGATTGGGGTTGGTGTGGGGCTGCCCCATAGCTGAGGATTGGGGTCGGTGTGGGGCTGCCCCATAGCCGTGTCCCCATCAGATCCATGTCCCCATCAGCTCAGTGTCCCCACTACAGCTGTGTCCCCATCCATGTCCCCATCAGCTCCATGTCCCCATCCCTGTCCCCATCACAGTTGTGTCCCCGTTCCGTGTCAGCTGGGTGCAGCAATGCAACGCAGAGCAATGCAACGCAGAGCAATGCAACGCAGAGCAATGCAACGCAGAGCAGTGCAATGCAGAGCAATGCAACGCAGAGCAATGCAACGCAGAGCAATGCAGAGCAGCACAGTGCAACAGAGCGCAACACCACGCAGTGCAACACGGTGGGACACCACACAGTGCAGTGCAAAGCAGTACCGTGCAATGCAATGCAATGCAATGCAATGCAATGCAACTCAACGCAGCACAAAGCAATGCAGTGCAACACAACGCCGTGCGGTGCAACCCAATGCAATGCAGCACAAAGCAATGCAGTGCAACACAAAGCAATGCAGTGCAACACAACTCCGTGCGGTGCAGCCCAATGCAATGCAGCACAAAGCAATGCAGTGCAACACAAAGCAATGCAGTGCAACACAACTCCGTGCGGTGCAACCCAATGCAATGCAGCACAAAGCAATGCAGTGCAGCACAAAGCAATGCAGTGCAACACAACTCCGTGCGGTGCAACCCAATGCAATGCAGCACAAAGCAATGCAGTGCAACACAACTCCGTGCGGTGCAACCCAATGCAATGCAGCACAAAGCAATGCAGTGCAACACAACTCCGTGCGGTGCAACCCAATGCAATGCAGCACAAAGCAATGCAGTGCAATACAACACCGTGCAGTGCAGCCCAATGCAATGCAGCACAAAGCAATGCAGTGCAACACAACACCGTGCGGTGCAACCCAATGCAATGCAATGCAGCACAAAGCAATGCAGTGCAATACAACACCGTTGCAGTGCAGCCCAATGCAATGCAATGCAGCACAAAGCAATGCAGTGCAACACAACTCCGTGCAGTGCAGCCCAATGCAGCCCATCGGAGCCCCGCTCAGCACTGACCGCCAGGGGGCAGCACCGCGCCGCCCCCCGCAGCTCCGCCCCTTCCGCGCATGCGCTGTGCCCGTCGCCGCTCGTCCGTATGCGGGCCCGGCGGGCGCTGCGCTGGGGGCTGGGGTTGGGGTGGGGGCTGGGCTGGGGGCTGCTGCTGGCGGCGGGGGGGCGCTGCGCCAGGAGGGGCTGGGGGACGGAGCGGGGCTGGGGCCGGTGTATGGAGAGAGACGGGCACGGAATGAGCGCGGGGGGACCGCGGTACATCGGGTACGAGCGGGGCTATGGGGGAGTTATAGGGGGGTTATAGGGGTATAGGGGGGCTATGGGGGGGTTATAGGGGGGTATAGGGGGATATTGGGGGTTATAGGGGGGTTATAGGGGGATATTGGGGGGTTATGGGGGGGGCGGGGCGAGACGCTGGTTCTTCCTCAGGGATGGGGCAGCGGGGGGTGTATGGGGTTGGGGGGGTCCGCGGTACGTTGGGTGTGGGGCAAGGGGGGGTGTGGGGGGTATAGGGGGGTATTGGGGGGGTGGGTAGGGGGTGCAGGGGGAGACGGGCTGTGATTGCTCAGGGATGGGGCGGGGGGTGTTGGGGGGCATGAAGGGGAAGCTGGGCTTTATTGGGCATGGGGGGCACAGGGGGCGGACAGAGGGGGTCCCATGGGGGGGGGGGGGGGACACACATGGGGGTGTGTGGGGGGGACACGGGGGTCCCACGCTCCCCCCCCCCAGGCAGGAGGAGGCTCAGGCCATCGACCAGGAGCTGTTCACCGAGTACAAGTTCAGCGTGGAGCAGCTGATGGAGCTGGCGGGGCTGAGCTGCGCCACCGCCATCGCCAAGGTGGGACCTGGACGGGGATGATGGGGAGGGGGCTGCGGGGTGACCCCCCCCCCCCCGCCCGGTCCGACCCCCCCGTATCCCCCCCCCCCCCCCCAGGCGTACCCCCCCCGCCTCCTTCCCGTCCAGCCCCCCCCCCGTGCTGGTGCTCTGCGGGCCGGGCAACAACGGCGGTGACGGGTTGGTGTGTGCCCGGCACCTCAAGATGTTTGTGAGTGGAACAGGGGGATAAAAAGGGGGGGGGGCTGCGTTGGGGGGCTGCGCTCAGGGGGTCTTACAACCCCCCCCCCAACCCAGCACTGAGCGCAGCCCCCCCCCCCAGGGCTTCCAGCCCTCCATCCATTACCCCAAGCGGCCCAACAAGGCGCTGTTTGAGGGGCTGAGCAGCCAGTGCCACAAGATGGACATCCCCTTCCTCAGCGAGTTCCCTGCAGAGGTGAACACAGCAACCGGCCCTGGGGCTGCAGCTGCATCCTCACCACGGCCTGAGCCTCACCCACTGACACCCTGCACCCTGCATGGAACCCTGCACCCTGCATGGCCATCCAGCACCATGCATAACCCCCCAGCACCCTGCATGCCCCCCCAGCACCCTGCAAGGCCATCCAGCATCATGCATGGCCTCCCAGCACCATGCATGCCCCCCCAGCACCCTGCATGAGCCCCAAGCACCCTGCATGGCCATCCAGCATCATGCAAGCCCCCCCAGCACCCTGCATGAACCCCCACCCCACTGCCCATCCTCACCTCATTCTGCTTCTCACCCTATTACTGCTCCTCACCCCCCTGCTGATTCTCACTCCATTGCCAGCCCTGGTTCCATATTGCTCCTCAGTCCCCTACTGGTTCTTATCCCATATTGGTCCTCACCACCCTACTAGCTCTCACCCCATACTGCTCCTCACCCCATACTGCCCACCCCATACCCCTCACCCCGTACTGCTCCTCACCCCACCCCACTCCTCCCCGACCGCAGGCTGCCCTGATAGACGAGCTGTACGTGCTGGTGGTGGACGCCATCTTTGGGTTCAGCTTTAAGGGGCCGGTGCGGGAGCCGTTCGGGAGCATCCTCAGCACGTTGCTGCAGGTCACGGCGCCCATCGTCAGCATCGACATCCCCTCAGGTCAGGGGGGCAGACCCACAAAGGGGGGGTGGGATGGGGGGGGGATACAGCCCTCAATGTGCTCCAACCTGGGCTGCATTGGTGGGGATACAGCCCACCCTGTGCTCCAACCTGGGCTGCGTTGCAGGCTGGGACGTGGAGCGGGGCCGCGCGGACGGGCTGAGACCCGACATGCTCATCTCGCTGACGGCCCCCAAGAAGGCAGCGCTGCATTTCTCGGGCCGCTTCCATTTCCTGGGGGGGCGTTTTGTGCCCCCGGCGCTGCAGGAGAAATACGGCCTCAACCTGCCCCCGTATCCGGGCACCGACTGCGTCCTGCAGCTGCAGTAGGGCTGCGCTGCCCCACGGCTGGGGGCTGCCCCACTGCGGCTCCTCCAGGCCCAGAGGGGGGCGCTGGGGGGGGGGGGGCTGCGTCCCACCCGTCAGGGTCGTTTGATGCAATAAACTTGTATTAGAGAACAAAGGCCCCTCTGCAGCAGCCGGCGCTGGGCAGGCTCACATCACATCGCATCCCATCCCATTGCATCCCATCACATCACATCCCATCGCTGCAGGCTGACAGCACAGCAGCCCCAGTGAAGGACTGGGGGGGGGGCAGGCAGGTCCTATGGGGCACACTGAGCTCAGCAGACCCCGCTGGGCACCCAACAAAACACAGGGGGCTCCAACCCCCCCCCAACACACACACACCAGGTGGCTGCATCCATCCATCCATTGATTCATCCATCCATCCATCCATCCATCCATTCATTCATCCATTCATTCATCCATTCATTCATTCTCCCTCCGCCTTTTCTTCTTCTTCTTCTTCTTCTTCTTCCTCGCCCCCCCAGGGCTGTTTTCTCCCCCCCCCATCCCACCATTGTCCTCTGGAGGCTCCTCCATCCCATCTTCCTCCTCCTCCTTCCTCCTCTTCTTCTTCTTCTTCCTCCTCCTCTCTGTTCTCTCCTCTTCCTCCTCCTCTCCCCTCAGTCCTTCAGCAGCTCCATCCACCGACGGTTCCCTTTCCTCCTCCTCCTCCTCCTCCTCCTCCTCCTCCTTCTTCTTCTTCTTCCTCCTCCTCCTGCTGTTCTCCTGCAGTTCTATGGGGCTGCCCTGGGGGGTCCCAGCCCGCCCCCCCCCGTTGTGCAGCCTGGCGGCCATGAAGGCTCGTTCCTGCTGCTCCAGCCGTGCCAGCTTGGCGCTCATGGTCAGCCCGTGTCGTGCGCCCCTGAAACAGCATCGGGGACACGGTGGGGAATGGAGCCCCCCCAGAGCACACAGACCCCCCCAGGACCCCCCATAACCCCCCACTCACTTGTGTGCCGTGCGGCCGCCACAAACCCGCACCAGCTCCTCATCCGTCAGCCTGCGGGGACAGAGGGGATGTGGGGACAGAGGGGACAGGGGGACAGAGGGGGCACAGTGTCACCCAATGGGGGGGGGCAGTAGGATGGACCCCAGCCCCCCCCCCCCAACCCTGCCGTGCCTCCGGGCTGAAGATGGGTCCAGTTCATCCTCTTCCTCCTGGCTGCTCTCGGAGCCCAAATGCTGCTCAGCTGGTTCCTCCCCATGGGCGGTCAGTGTGGCGGCCTGTGGGAATGGGGGGGTCAGAAATGGGGGTGGGGGGCAAGGAAACGGGGGGAGGAAAAGGTGGGATGGGAAAGGGGGGCTGGAAACGGGCATGGAAATGGGGTGTGGAAATAGAGGGGTGGGGAAGGTGGGGGTGGGAATGGGGGCAATGAAATGGGGGGGGGGGGAAGCATGGAAATAGGGGGGGTGTGGGATCGTGGATATAGGGGTATATGGGATCGTGGATATAGGGGTATATGGGATCGTGGATATAGGGGTATATGGGATCGTGGATATAGGGGTATATGGGGTCGTGGATATAAGGGCATATGGGGTCGTGGATATAGGGGGTATATGGGATCGTGGATATAGGGGTATATGGGGTCGTGGATACAGGGGTATATGGGGTTGTGGATATAGGGGTATATGGGGTTGTGGATATAGGGGTATATGGGGTTGTGGATATAGGGGTATATGGGGTCGTGGATATAGGGGTATATGGTATACCTTGATGAAGCGGCCGTACAACGTGCAGCCCGGGGGGGGCGCCTTGCGGGGCTTCTTGGTGCTGACCCCAAAGCGCCGCTTAGAACGAGCCTCCACGCGGACCCCGTCCTGGGGGGGGGGGGGGAAAGGGAGACATGAGGGTCTATGGGGGGAACCGGGGGGCACCGGGGGAGCAGGGGGGGGTCTGCGGGCAGCACGGGGGGCAGCTGGGGGTTATGGGGGTACCCGGGGGTTATGGGGGTACCCGGGGGTTATGGGGGTACCCGGGGGTTATGGGGGTACCTGGGGGTTATGGGGGTGCCTGGGGGTTATGGGGGTACCCGGGGGTTATGGGGGTGCCTGGGGGTTATGGGGGTACCCGGGGGTTATGGGGGTGCCTGGGGGTTAATGGGGGGCTGCGGAGACCCCCCCCTCACCTGTCCATCCCGCACGGCGATGTTGGCCGCCGCCTGGTTGAAGACGTGATCCCACCAATGGAACGAGAACTGCTCGGCCGCGCTGTGCCCAACCTGCGGGGGGGGGAGGTGAGGAGGGGCGGCGGATGGGGGGGGTCTATGGGGGTTTATGGGGGTCTATGGGGGTCTATGGGGGTTTATGGGGGTTTATGGGGGTCTATGGGGGTCTATGGGGGTTTATGGGGGGTCTATGGGGGTCTATGGGGGTTTATGGGGGTCTATGGGGGTCTATGGAGCTCTATGGGGGGTCTATGGGGGTTTATGGGGGTTTATGGGGGTCTATGGGGGGTCTATGGGGGTCTATGGGGGGTCTATGGGGGTTTATGGGGGTCTATGGGGGTTTATGGGGGGTCTATGGGGGTCTATGGGGGTTTATGGGGGTCTATGGGGGTCTATGGGGGTTTATGGGGGTTTATGGGGGTCTATGGGGGGTCTATGGGGGTCTATGGGGGGTCTATGGGGGTTTATGGGGGTCTATGGGGGTTTATGGGGGGTCTATGGGGGTCTATGGGGGTTTATGGGGGGTCTATGGGGGTCTATGGGGGTTTATGGGGGTCTATGGGGGTTTATGGGGGTCTATGGGGGGTTTGGGGGCCGCGCTCACCCCCGCGGTGCCGCACTTGATGCTGGTGCGGATGGGCCGCGCGATGCCGTCCTCCCGCTTCCCCAACCCGCGGCCTGCGGACACCAACACCGGTCAGCGCGGCAGGACCGGGCAGAGCAGAACCGAACCGAGCGGGACCGGGCAGAGCCGAGCCGAGCAGGTCCGGTCCGGCCGCTCGGTCCGTATCTCACCCCGCGTCCAGCCGTGCCGCCGCAGCTGCCGCTCGGCGAAGCTCATCCCGGCTCCGGTCTCGGTTCCCATCCCGGCTCCGGTCTCGGTTCCCGTCCCGGTTCCGTTCGGTTCCGCGGCGCTCATGGTGGCTCCGATCCGCTCCCGGTACCGGCGATGCAGCCGCCGCTTCTGCGCATGCCCGGCCGGTGCGCACGTGGAGGTGGGGGGGCGGAGCGAGCGGGTCGTTCCTTCGTGTGTGCGCATGCGCGTCATCGAGAGCGGGGCGGGTTTGGGGGCGTCCGGGCGTCGGGATTCGGGACCGGACGGAACCGGAGGGACCGGAAAAGCGGCCCCGGGAGCGGGACTGAAGGGACGGAACCGCGTCCGGTGTGACCAGCAGCCCCACAACTGCCCCACAACTACCCCACAACTACCCCACAACTACCCCACAACTACCCCATAACTGCCCCACAACTACCCCATAACTACCCCACAACTACCCCATAACTGCCCCACAACTACCCCATAACTGCCCCATAACTACCCCATAACTGCCCCATAACTGCCCCATAACTACCCCATAACTGCCCCACAACTACCCCATAACTACCCCACAACTGCCCCATAACTACCCCATAACTGCCCCACAACTACCCCACAACTACCCCACAACTGCCCCACAACTACCCCATAACTGCCCCATAACTGCCCCATAACTACCCCATAACTGCCCCACAACTACCCCATAACTACCCCACAACTGCCCCATAACTACCCCATAACTGCCCCATAACTACCCCACAACTACCCCATAACTGCCCCATAACTACCCCATAACTACCCCACATCCAGCCCCACAACCAGCCCCACATCCCACACTCAGCCCCCCCCCCGTTCGTGCTCCCCCTCCCCCCCCGTGCCGGTCTCAGCCCTATGGGGCGGGGGTCCCTCAGCCCGGCATTATCTCTATGGGGCGGGGGTCCCTCGGCCCAGCATTGTCTCTATGGGGCCGCGTTGTCCCCCCGGCTGGGGGCGGCTTTGATGCTGTCAGCGCCCGGATCCTTCCCGGCTTTGTGCCCCACACAATGAGAGCGTGACGGGACGGAGGGACAGACGTGACAGAGGGACAGGGACAGAGGGACAGGGATAAGGGGCCGGGGACGGGCTGCCCGCAGGTGAGTGTCCCCGCTGCTCCCCCCCATCGTGTCCCTTTGGTGACCCCCCCATCCCCAGCCATGACCCCAAACGTCCCTTCCAACGTCCATCCAATGTCCCCAAACGTCCCCTCCATCGTCCCTTCCATCTCCCATCCCCGCGTGTCCCCGCGCCCCCATCGCTGTCCCCACACTTGCCCTCATCGTCCCCATCGCGGTGCCACCCTTAGATGTCCCCGTGTCCCCACACGCCCCCCTCCCACCCCCCACCCACGGCCGTCCCCATATCCCCATGTCCCCACGTCCCCATGTCCCCACGTCCCCACGTCCCCATGTCCCCATATCCCCATGTCCCCACGTCCCCATGTCCCCATGTCCCCATATCCCCATGTCCCCACGTCCCCATGTCCCCATGTCTCCATGTCCCCATGTCCCCATATCCCCATGTCCTCATGTCTCCATGTCCCCATATCCCCATGTCCCCATGTCCCCATATCCCCATGTCCCCACGTCCCCATGTCCCCATGTCTCCATGTCCCCATATCCCCATGTCCCCATGTCCCCATATCCCCATGTCCTCATGTCTCCATGTCCCCATATCCCCATGTCCCCATGTCCCCATATCCCCATGTCCCCACGTCCCCATGTCCCCATGTCTCCATGTCCCCATATCCCCATATCCCTATGTCCCCATGTCCCCATTGCTGTCCCTGCCATTTGGCCCCATTATCCCTGTGTACCCCCCGACCCTCGCAGGTCTCCCCACGCGCTGCTCCCCCGGTCGCCCCCCCGTCCCCATTGCCGCCCCCCCCCCAGCCCCCCCCCGTCCCCCCCAACACCCGCAGCCCCACATCTCCATCCCCGCGTCCCCCCCCCACATCCCCGCGGTGCCGTCGGTTCTGGGGTCGGTCGGTGGTTCCGGTTCGACCCGGTGCCGGCAGGGGGCGGATGGCCGCGGGGGGGCTGCTGTGCGCGGCCGTGGGGCTGAGCGCGCTGCTCGCCGCCACCGGCACCGAGTTCTGGCTGCGGGGACGCGGAGACAACGTCGGGCTGTGGCGGATCTGCACCGCGGGGGGGCGCTGCGGGACGGACCCCGGACCGCCCGGTACGAACCGAACCGAACCCGGTGCGGGGCCGCCTCGTGCTGCGCTGCGCTGCGCTGAGAGGGGTTGGGGGGGGGTCGCCGCTGTGATGAGTTGTGTGCGGCCTCAGCTGCGATGTGCTGGGGCGGGATGAGCTGCGTGGGGTCACTGCTGTGATGAGCTGTGTTGGGTCATTGCTATGAGCTGTGTTGGGTCGGTGTTGTGATGAGTTGTGTTGGGTCACTGCTGTGTTCTGTCACTGCAGTGATGAGCTGTGTTGGGTCATTGCTATGAGCTGTGTTGGGTCATTGCTGTGATGAGCTGTGTCGGGTCATTGCTATGAGCTGTGATCTGCAACTGCTATGAGCTGTGTTGGGTCGGTGCTGTGATGTGTTCTGTCACTGCTGTGATGAGCTGTGTTGGGTCATTGCTGTGATGAGCTGTGTTGGGTCACTGCTATGAGCTGTGATCTGTCACTGCAGTGATGAGCTGTGCCCGGCCTCATCCCCCCGAGCTGTGCTCATTCCCTGTGCCGTCCCCATGTCCCCCCTCCGTGTCCCCGCAGCCATGTGGGACGCCACGCGGGCTCTGATGCTGCTGGCGGTTCTGGCTGCTGCTCTGGGTTTCGCTGCGGGGCTGTCGGCTGCCGGCGCTGCTCGGAGGGCGCGGGAACGCGTGGCTGGGATCAGCTTGGTGCTGGCCGGTAGGTGGGGGGCTGACATGGGGCACCGTGTCACTGCTGCACTGAGCTGGGGCCGTTCTCTGCTGTAATGAGCTGTGCTGCCTCACTGCCGCCATGAGCCGTGTCTGTTCTCTGCTGCCTCACTGCCGCCATGAGTCGGGTCTGTTCTCTGCTGTGTCACTGCCGCCATGAGCTGGCCGTTCTCTGCAGCCATGAGCTGTGCACTGTCAATGATGTGCTGTGTCTGTTCTCTGCTGTGTCACTGCTGCGCTGAGCCGTGTCAGTTCTCTGCAGCACTGAGCTGCCCTCCCAGCTTGCTGTGTCCCTGCAGGCCTGCTGGCGCTGCTGGGGCTGGCTGTGTGCACGGTGGGGGTGCGGGGCAGCGCCTGGCGCTTCTCCTGGTCCTACATCCTGGGTTGGGTCGGCGTCGTCCTCATTGGCTCTGCAGGTACCTGGGGGGGGGTCACTGCTGTGCTGAGCTGTGCACGGTCTCAGCTGTGCCATGTTGTTTGCTGTGATGAGTTGTGCACGTTCTCTGCTGTGTTGTTTGCTGTGATGAGTTGTGCACGTTCTCAGAGCGGTCTGGGCCGTGCTGGCTCTCAGCGCTGTGATGAGTTCCGTCGGGTCTCAGCCTTGCAGAGCTCTGCTGGGCCATCAGCACGTTGAGCTGCTCCCGCTCTCTCTCTCAACCCCACGGCTGGGGCTGGCGCTGAGGGGAGGGTCCCTGTGCCAATTTAATACCCCCCCCCCCAACAGGGCTCTTCCATCTCTGTGCTGCCGCAAAGGACGCGTCCCCAGAGAGCTCCGAGTCGGGGGGGGGCTGAGGGCAGCTGGGACCCCCATCTCGCTCCTCCTCCCCCCACAGCGCCCCATCGCAGCGTGGCTGTGCGGTCCCTGCCGCATTCAGTTGCCCGTGGTCGCTGCCGCCCTAACCCCGACCCTAACCCTAACCCTAACCCTAACCCTAACCCCGACCCTAACCCTACCCCTAACCCTAACCCTAATCCTGCCCCACGCTTTGCCCCCTCCCCTCTTTTTCCCACCCCCCCCCCAAGTTTTGCCGTGCCAATAAAGTGCCTTTCGCCCCCAGCCCGTCTGCTGCTGTGTGAGATTGGGTGGGAAAAAGGACTTTTGTGGAGTTCCGGCCTGACTCCTGCTGGGGGAGGAGGGGGATCGAGGGGCAGACACGGGACACGAATGACCTATAGGGACGGCCTATGGGGACAACCTGTAGTGCCAGCCTATGGAGGAAACCCACGAGGACGGCCTACGGGATCCCGGAGCTGCGTGGGGTCCGCTCGGTACCGTCGTGCGGGACGTCAGACCTCCCCCCAGCTCCGGGGATGGGGGTAGAGAAACGCCCCGCATCCCCCAGGTGGGCCCCACCCCTCCCTCGGCCGCCATCGCCCCTTTAAGGCCGCGCCCTCACCCCGCCCCGCCCGGACCTGCCGGACCGGTCCGCCCCGCCCGGCCCCACCCCGAGGCCACACCCCCATTAGCCACGCCCCCTCCCTTAGCCACGCCCCCTCCGTCCCGTCCCGGTTCCCCGCGGTTCAGCACCGCCGCTCGGCCCGGAGCCGCCCCCCCCCCCCGCGGCCCGGTTCGGCCCATATGGTGCTGAGCGGGACGCGAGCAGCGCCCTGAGCCCACCCGTGTCCGCATGGCCCCACGCGGGACGCGGCCCGGGGCGGCCGCCTTCAGCCTCCTCCTCCTCCTCACCGGTAAGGAGAAACCGGGACCGATACCGGCACCGGGACAGCGGGGGAAGGGGAGTGAGGGACGCGCGTGGGAGCGGGGGACGCGCGTGGGGTTGTGGCACGCGAGGGCGAGTGAACGTGAGGGGCGATCGTGCACCTGCGGCTCGGCGCACCTGTGCGCGTGGGTCCGGCCGTGCGCGTCCTCGTGGCCCCTGCGTGGGTCCCCACGGCCACGCGCGTCCCCGCACGTGTGTCCAGGTGGGGGGGGGGGCAGAGCGACAGCGGCGTCCGTGTCCGTGGGGCTGCGCGGCCGTTTCCTCGGCTGCCCGCGGCCGCTCGTGTCCGAACGCGTTGCACCGCGGGCTGCGGCTCCAGCCGTGGCCGTGGGGTCGTGTCCGTGGGGACCCGGAGCCGCGGGGCTCCGTGGGAGGGGGCAGTGCGTGGCACGGCGGGGACCCTGCGGGGCGCGGGGGGGCGGGGAGGGACGCGGGTGGATGCGGGGGAGGCGCCCCGAGCTGCCCCCGTTGTCAGCCCCACGCGTGAGCGCGGAGCGGACAGCGGCGATTCCGTGGCTCTTACAGCCCCCGTCCGTCCCGTTCTCTGCCCGCTCCCGCCCCGCGGACACGCGTGGGGTCTCCCATCCCACCCGGCCGGTCCGCGTGACCACCCTGCGGGGACCCCCCGGGGACCCCCCCGGTCCCTCCTCCTCCTCCTCCTCCACTCGCGGCGGCGCTGAGGCGGTGACCCCCCCGAGCCGGTCGAGCCGGTTCCGGCCCCGTTCCCACGCGCTCGGCCCTATTGGGTGGGGACGCCCCGCGGCGTGGGGCCTCTGCCAACCCCGCCCCCACCTCCTCCCCACGGCCCCGAGACCCCACGGCGGAGACCCCCGCCCCGAAAGGCCCAAATGCCGTTGGGGTGAATGACGGGAACCGGGAAACTGAGGCACGGGGGGAGGATTGGGGTGAAAGTGGGGGAAATCGGGGCACGGGGGGATTTGGGGTCAGAATTGGGGCTAGTGGGGCTCAGGAATGGGATCGGGGGGAGGGTGGGGGGAAGTGAGGAGCAAAGGGGGGTTGGGGTCAGGTTTGGAGGAACGGAGGCACAAGGATCTGATTTAGGGTCAGAATTGGGGAAATCGGGGGGAAATGTGGGGAAAATGGGGCTGGGAAATGGGATCCGGGCTGAGAGTGGGGGAAACGGAGACACAGAGGAAGGATTTGGGGTCAGCGTGGGGGAAAGTGAGGCACAGGGGGGGGATTTGGGGTCAGATATGGGGATATTGGGGTACAGGGATGGGATTGGGGTCAGATATGGGGATACTGGGGTACAGGGATGGGATTGGGGTCAGATATGGGGATACTGGGGTACAGGGATGGGATTGGGGTCAGATACGGGGATATTGGGGTTCAGGAATGGAACCGTGCATGGAGCATGCATGAAGCGTGCACCCAGCACTGCCGTGCAAAGCCGTGCAGGAAGGATGCACAGAGCATGCACTGAGCGTGCACGGCCACACGTAATGATGCAAAATTGCACAGCAAGCATGCACAGCCACACTTAAGGATGCAAAGTCATGCACCAAGCATGCACCACTGCGCTTAATGATGCAAAATCATGCAACAAGCATTCACCAAGCATGCACAACCACACTCAAGGATGCAAAATCACACCGTGCATGCACAGCTGCATGTAATTATGCAAAATCACACCCCAAGCAAGCACAGCCACATGCAACAATGCAGAATCACGCACCAAGCATGCACCAAGCATGCACAAACACATGCAAGGATGCAGAATCACGCACACCAACCACATGCAATGATGCAGAATTGTGCACCAGGGATGCACCAAGCATGCACAGCCACGTGCAACGATGCAGAATCACACTATGCATGCACAGCCACATGCAATGATGCAGAACTGTGCACCAGGGATGCACCAAGCATGCACAGCTGCACACCACCTTGCAAAACGGCCCCTGGCGACGCGCTGCCATCCATTCCCGTTTGTTCCATCCATTCCCGTTTGTTCCCCCCGTTCCCATTTGTTCCCCCCATCCCGTTTGCTCCACCCGTTCCCATTTGCTCCTCCCGTTCTCGTTTGCTCCACCCGTTCCCGTTTGTTCCATCCATTCCCATTTGTTCCCCCCATTCCCGTTTGCTCCCCCCGTTCCCATTTGCTCCTCCCGTTCCCGTTTGTTCCATCCATTCCCGTTTGTTCCCCCCGTTCCCGTTTGCTCCCCCCGTTCCCGTTTGCTCCCCCCGTTCCCATTTGTCCCTCCCGTTTGCTCCACCGGTTCCCGTTGCCCGCAGGCTGTAACTGCGGGGTGGTGGAGGTGCAGCGCAGCGTGACGGCGGTGCTGGGGCAGGACGCGGAGCTGCCGTGCCGGTACCGGGCGCAGGAGGGGGAGCAGGTGGTGCAGGTGACCTGGTTGAAGCGCGGCGCTTCGGGGCGCAGCGCGGAGGTGGCGGTGCTGGACCTGCGGCACGGGGAGCACGTGCAGGACGCCTACGTGGGCAGAGTGCGGCGGCGCGGGGCCGGGGCGCTGGAGGACGGAGGGATCGTGCTGAGGAACGCGGTGCAGGGAGACGAGGGAGACTACGAGTGTCACCTCATCACCTTCCCCATGGGGAGCTTCGAGGGGAGGGTCGCGCTGAGGGTGCTGGGTGAGTGGGGGGGGGTGATGGGAATGGGATGGGGGGGGGGTAGTTGGGGGGGTGGGAATGGGGTCGTGAGGGAGGTGGGGTGGTGGGTGATGGGGTCGTGATGGGAATGGGATGGTGGGATGGTGAGCGGGGGGTGATGGGATGGTGGGTAGTTGGGAGGGTGGGAATGGGGTGATGGGGTGGTGGGTGATGGGGTCATGATGGGGGTGGGGTGATGGGGCGGTGGGAAATGGGCTCATGATGAGTGTGTGGAGGGTATGATGGGAAAATGGGCTTGGGAATGTGAGGTGATGGATGGTGGGCAGCAGGGTGATGGGGTGGTGGGCAATGGGGCAATGGGGTGGTAGGCAGTGGGGTGATGGGGTGATGGGGTGATGGGATGGTGGGCAGTTGGGGTGGGAATGGGGTGATGGGGTGCTGGGAGGTGGGGTTTGGGAAGCATGGGGTGATGGGGAGGGGGTGATGATGGGGTTGTGAGGGATGTGGGGTGGTGGGTGATGGGGTCATGATGGGAATGGGGTGGTGGGATGGTGGGTGGGGGGTGATGGGGTGGTGGGAGGTGGGGTGATGGGGAGGTGGGGTGATGGGGTGGTGGGTGATGGGGTCGTGATGAGTGTGTGGAGGGTATGATGGGAAAATGGGCTTGGGGTCGTGGGGTGATGGGCGGTGGGCAGCGGGGTGATGGGATGTTGGGCAATGGGCTGATGGATGGTGGTCAATGGGCTGATGGGCGGTGGGCTGATGGGGCGGTGGTCACGGAGCGAGGCGTGTTGCGGCCACGGGGTGGCGGTGGGCGCTGATGCCGCCTTTGCCCGCAGTGCCGCCGCTGCCCATCCTGAACCCGGGGCCGCCGCTGGAGGAGGGGCAGGGCCGGACGCTGGCGGCGTCGTGCACGGCGGAGGGCAACCCGGTGCCCACGGTGCGATGGGAGACGGAGGTGCGCGGCGCCAACAGCAGCCGGCAGTCCCAGCACGACCACTCGGCGTCCGTCACCTCCGAGTTCTTCGTGGTGCCGGGACGCAGCATGAACGGGAAGAGCCTGACCTGCGTGGTGGCTCATCCCGGGCTGCGCAGCGAGAAGAGGATCACGCACCAGCTCAGCGTCGCCTGTGCGGCACGGGGAGGGGGGGGGGGATGGGGGGGGATCTGGGAGTGTTGGGACCGTGGGGGGAGTGGGGAGGGGCTGGGGGCTGTGAGGGACGATGAGGATGGGGGGACGTGGGGGGACACGGGGACATCGGGGGCACTGAGGGACCATGGAGGAAGCTGAGGACAAGGGGAGCGTAGGGGACCTGGAGGGCGTTGGGGACACAGGGACATGTGGGGCAGCGGGGAACCGTGGGGGATGTTGGGGCCAAAGGGACCGTGGGGAGGGTGGGGGGCGCCGGGGGGAGTGGGGGGTGCAGCGGACATGGAGGTGTGGGGAGCAATGGGGACGTGGGGACATGGAGGATGTGGGAGTTGGTGGGTGTGGAGATGTTGGAGACGAGGAGATGTGGGGGCATGGAGGGCAATGGGGACATTGGGGACATGGGGACATTGGGGCCATGGAGATATGGGGACACTGGGGACATTGGGGACATGGAGATATGGGGACATTGGGCCATGGAGATATGGGGACATTGGGGACATTGGGGACATGGGTGCTGTTGTGGGACGTGTAGGGCAAGGAGGGAATGGGAGACACGGGGGGCACCAGGTGCCTTGTTGGGGTGCTGGGGGTCACACGGGACGGGGGGACACGTTGGGCAGCATCACCTCGTCCCTCCTGTCCCCTGACGTCCCCACGCGGCCCCACAGACCTGTCTGATGCGTCGGTGTTGGGCCACACGGAGGAGTGGGCAGAGGGCATGGAGGGGGCTGCGCTCACCTGCCTGGGGGACGGCAACCCCCCGCCCACCTACAACTGGACACGGTGCGGCCCCACCCCCATCCCATCTCCATCCCCATCCCCATCCCATCTCCATCCCCATCCCCATCCCATCCCCATCTCCATCCCCATCCCCATCCCATCCCCATCCCCATCCCCATCCCATCCCCATCCCCTCCCCATCTCCATCCCCATCCCCTCCCCATCTCCATCTCCATCCCCTCCCCATCCCATTCCCATCTCTCTGTCCCCACAGTCCCTGCCCTCAGCTCGGTGCTGTTTCCATGTCCCTGACCCCATCCCGTCCCCTCTCTGTTCCCACATCCCCTGGTCTGTGTCAGTGTCCCCCCACCCATATCCCTGCTGTGTCCCACTGCCATCCCCTTTCCCCCATCCCTGCCCCCTCCCATCCCTCCCCATCCCACCCAGTGGTGCCATTGCAGTTGTGGTGCCATTTCGGTGCCATTTCGGTGCCATTGTGGTGCAGTTTTGGTGTCATTTTGGTGCCATTTTGGTGCCATTTTGGTGCCATTGTGGTGTCATTTTGGTGCCATTTTGGTGCCATTTTGGTGCCGTAGTGGTGCCGTAGTGGTGCCGGTGCCATCCCCGTCTGGGTGCTGCGCTGCAGGTCGGGCCGTGCCCAGGCAGGTCCTGCACCAACCGGTTGTGGGGCGTCACCGCCGTGGGAACGGCGCCGGGCTTTGATGCCGGCAGCAGCGCGGTGCCGCCCGGGCAGGTCGTGTCTCCCCGTCATGGCTCCCCATCATGGCTGACATCGCGGTGTCCCCCCGTTCCCGCAGGCTGGACGCCCCGCTGCCCGCTGGGGTTCGCATCAAGGGGGACACGCTGCTGTTCCAGCGCCCGCTGGCTGCCGCCGACGCCGGGGATTACGTGTGTCGCGTGGCAAACCGCGTGGCGGCCAAGGAGGCCACGGCCAACGTCAGCATCAAGAGCAGGGCTGCAGGTGGGCGCCTGCCTGGCTCTGTGTGTGTGTGTGTATGTCTATGTGTGTCTGTATGTCTGTCTGTGTCTGTCTGTGCTGCCTTCCTGCCGCCTCCTTTCCAAGGCCGTACCCCACCTGTCTGCCCCTCTCTTCCTTTCCCCACAGGTTTTGTTTTATGTCCAGCCCTCCATCCCCCATCCACCCCCATCACCCTCCCATCCCCATCCATCCATTCCTCCATCCCTCCAGATCTCTATCCCCCCATCCATCCCCCATCCATCCCCATCCACCCCCCATCCACCCCCCACCCACCCCCCATCCACCCCCCATCCATCCCCCCATCCACCCCCCATCCACCCCCCATCCACCCCCCATCCACCCCCCACCCACCCCCCATCCACCCCCCATCCACCCCCCATCCATCCCCCATCCACCCCCCATCCATCCCCATCCATCCCTATCCATCCCCATCCATCTCCCTCCCCCCCTCCAGCCCTTTGTCCCCCCACCCCACACACTCTCATCCTCCATCCACTCCTGCAGCTTCCCATCCATCTTCCTTCTGCTCACCCTTCTCTCTGCCTTTCCATCTTGCCCCCATCCATCCTCCTGCCCCCATCCCATCTGCTCACCCCCCTCCCATTGCCGCCCCCACCCATTTCTCCCCCCATTCCTTCTCCCCCTCCCCCTGCTCACGGCCCCACTCTGTCCCCGCAGAGGACGAGGTGCGGAGGGTGGACCTGGTGTCGGCCTCGGTGGTGGTGGTGGGCGCCATCGCTGCCGTGCTGCTGTGCGTGCTGGTGGTGGTGGTGGTCGTCATGACCCTCTACCACAAGCGCAAGACCAAGCGCATCTCCGAGAAGTAGTAAGAGCCAGAAGGGGGGGGTGGGATGGCGGCGGGGGGGACCCCACGGTGGGACCATATGGACCCCAAGAACCCCATGGTGGGACCCCATAGAGCCCATCTACTCCATGGTGGGAACCCACAGATCCCAAGAATCCCGTGGTGGGACCCCAAGGACCTTGTAGACCCCATGGACCCCACAGACCCCATGGACCCCACAGACCCCATGGTGGAACCCTATGGTGGGAGTCCAAGATGTGACCCCATGGTGGAATCCTGTGGACCCCAAGCACCCCATGGTGGGATCCCAAGGTGGGACCTCGTGGACCCCACGGACTCTGTGGTAGAACCCCATGGAACCCATGGTTAGACCCCGTAGGCCCTACGGACCCCATAGACCCTATGGACCCTATGGTAGGACCCCCACAGACCCCATGGTGGAACCCACAGACCCCACGTACCTCACGGTGGAAGACCATAGACCCCATGGACTTCATGGTGGGGCCCCATGAACACCAAAGACCCCGTGGTGGGATCCCATGAACCCCATAGACCCCATGGTGGGATTCCACGGAGCCCATGAACCCCATAGACCCCATGGTGGGATCCCACGGACCCCATGAACCCCATAGACCCCATGGTGGGATCCCATGGAGCCCATGAACCCCATAGACCCCATGGTGGGATCCCACGGAGCCCGTGGTGAGCCCCACTGAGCTGTGTCCCCATAGCGAGGAGGAGCTGACGCTCACACGGGAGAACTCCATCCGCCGGCTGCACTCCAGTCACAGCACCGACACGCGCACCCAGGTGGGCTGCTGAGGGTCTCCAGGGAGGAGGCAGAGGGGTGGGCAACGTGGGGACCTGGATTTTGGGGAGCCATGAGGGTGGGAATCAGAGTGTCTAAGGGGATGGGGATGGATACCAGGGTCTCTTTGGGGTGGGAATTGGGGTACCAATGAGGTACTGAGCATTGCGGTGCCAAGGGTTGGGTGCCGTGGGGCTGGATATTAGGGTGTGTGGGGGTTGGGGTTGGGGTCCGTGGGGATGGGAATTGGGGTCCGTGGGGATGGGAATTGGGGTGTCCATGGGGATGGGAATTGGGGCACCCATGGGGCTGGATTTGAGCTGCCATGGGGATGGGGATCAAGGCACCACGGGGATGGACATGGGGTGCCCATGGGGCCGAGCACTGCAGCATATGGGGAGCTGGGGGTGGGGATGCCCGATGTGTTGGGCCGTGGGGATCCATGGGGGGGCTGTGGGAGCCCCCCAGTTCTGACAGCGCGGCTCTGCAGCTGGAGGAGACGCTGCAGCTGCGCACGGAGAGCCGGCAGGGCAGCCTGCGTGGGGACAGTCTGCGTGGGGACAGTCTGCGTGGGGACAGTCTGCGTGGGGACAGTCTGCGGGGCACCAGCATCTGCTCTGCCATGGTGAGCTCCACCGCTGGGGTTGGGAACATCCCCACGGGTGGGGGTTGGGGTGTCCATTTGGGTGGGGGTTGGGGCCCCCGTGGGGCAGTGCTTTGGGGTCGGGGTGGTGACGTGGGGTGACTCGGGGTGTCCCCGCGTCCCTGCAGAGCGAAGAGGCCGAGGGCCGCAGCTACTCCACGCTGTCCACGGTGCGGGAGATCGAGACGCAGACGGAGGTGCCGCTGTCCCCACTGCTGTCCCCGCCCCTGGAGGGCAAAGAGGTGAAGGAGGAGGAGGAGGAAGGTGGGGACAACCCGATCAAACAGGCCATGACGCACTTTGTGCAGGAGAACGGCATGCTGCAGGCGCGGCCCAGCACCAACGGCATCTACATCAACGGGCGCGGGCACCTGGTGTGAGCAGGGACACGGGGCCGGGGGGGGGGGGGGGGACACCCACGGACCGCCGCCCCCTCCCTGCCGCCCCGGAGCTGCGCTGCTGCCTCCCGTCCCCCCCGTGCTGTGAGGCTGGGGACGCGCCGCGCCGTGGGGACGGGGCTCCTGCCCCCAATTGCTCCGAGTCCGGGACGCGCGCTGTGCGCTCTGTCCCCACGGGTCACCCACCCCTGGTGCTGGCACGAGGTTGGGGACACGCCAGGATGAGACTCTGTCCCCAAACGCCGCCCTCGGTGCTGGAACCGCCTCTGGGATACGGGCCGGGACTGTCCCCACGTGGCACCTTCGCTGCTGGCACAGCATTGGGGACACGCGCTGTGCCACCAGGACTCTGCCCCCAGACGCCACCTGTGCTTCATGGCGCAGCGTTGGGGACATGCGCCGTGACACCAGGATGGGGTCCTGTCCCCAAACACATCTGGGACGCGCGTTGTGCCACCAGGACTCTGCCCCCAGACGCCACCTCTGCTGCGTGGCACGGGGCTGAGATGAGCCACGGGATGGGGCTCTGTCCCCAGATGCTGCCCGCGCTGCTGGTGTGAGGTTGGGGACGTGCACTTTGCTGGGCTCCCGTCCCCAGCTGCCAACTCTGCTGCTTGGAACAGGGCTGGGGACACACGCTGTGCCATGGGGTCCCGTCCCCTGATGCCACTCTCTGCTCGGCATGAGGTCGGGGAGTTGGGGACACGCTGTGCCACCAGGACTCTGTCCCCAGACACTTCTGCTGTTTGGTGCAGGTTTGGGGACACTCGGTGCCACCGGGACGTTCCCCCATCCCCAAAGCCGAGCTGCTGCCGTGCTGGGCACACGGGGACCCCACGGCTCCCCCCCCACTGCCACTCCCCCCGGTCACAGCGTGGGGTCCCCACTCCCCGTGGGGCGCTGCAGCCCCCCCCACCCCGGGGTCCCGCGCTGTCCATAGAGCTGCTGTATATAGGTGTATAGGATGGGGGTGTTGCCCCCCCCCCCTTTTCCCCATCACGTTTCGGATCTGCGCTGCTCGGCTGTAAATAAACCCCCTGGGAGCGGCGGGCACGGCTCTGGTGGTGCACACGCGTGTGCAAACGCTTCTGGGAGAGCAGTGGGTGAGTGTGCAAAAGGGAGGGATAGCAACGTGTGAGAGGGCGTGCAAATGGTGTGAGTGCACGAGTGTGAGTGTGAGTGTGAGTGTGAGTGTGCACCATTTTGCACAACCACAGAGAAGGGTGCGTGAGTGTGAGCTGCCATAGACAAGGATGTGCAGCCATAGACAAGGATGTGCAGCCATTCACAGCCATGCACAAGGATGCACAACAACGGGCAGCTGTTCACCACCATGGCTGAGGCTTTGCACGAACACAACCAAGGACACAACCAAGCACCACCATAGAAACAAGGATGCACAACTGTGCACAAGGATGCACAACCACAGAGAAGGACACACAACTGTGGGCAGCACAAAGACACACAGCCACGCACCACCATGCACCACCGTGCACAAGGCCGCACGGCTTTGCACACGCACAAAGCAGGACTCGCTGCTACGGACAGCACGGAGGACGTGTGAGCGCACACCCGTTGCACGAGGGCTCCCAGCTGTGCACAAGGACGGCGGTGCAGCACGGAAGCAGCGCCCGGCCCAGCCCTGCGGTTTCTCGACGCCGCGGCAGGAAGCCGCCCCAAGGAAGCGCAGCGGGGCCTCGAAGCTGCGTCAGGCTGCACACGGGGCTCTGGGCTGCACTTCCTCCCCCCCGGAGCGGAGCGGAAGGGGGTGGGGGGGCCATGGGCAGCAGGAGGTGACCCGACCCTCCGGGGGTCCCCGCCGTCCCCATGTCGTTGGCACTGAAAGCGCGGCAGAAGGCGAAGCGCAAAGGCGGCGGCGCCAAGGAGAAGGTGTTCGGCTGCGACCTCCTGGAGCACCTGCAGCAGTCGGGGAAGGACGGTGATTTAGTGGGGAGGGTCCTGGGGGGAAAAGGGGGGGGGGTTATAATGGGGGGTCGTCCCTCGGGTCGGTCCCCGTGGAGGAAGTGGGGAGGGGACGTGGGGCCGGCGCCACGCGGTTGCATCACGGCATTGAGTAACGGCTGGGGAGCGGCCCAGGGAGGAACCCGGAACGTTGGGGGGCTCCTCTGTTGGATGGAGGGGATCCCGGCGCCCCACAAGTGCCCCGCAGCTCCGGGGGGGTCAGAGGGGGGGGGTTGTTCAGTGGCCTCGTCTGCAGGATCTGAACGGCCTCATCCGTGGGTCCTGGTGGCCCCATACTGAGATTTGGCGGCCTCATCCTCGGGGTTTGGTGGCCTCATCCTTAGGATCTTGGTGGCCTCATCCTTAGGATCTTGGTGGCCTCACCCTTAGGATCTCAGTGGCTTCACCCACGGGATCCTGGATGGTGGCCTCACCTCTGGGATTTGGCCTCATCGCCAGGTCCCATCGGTGTCCATCCGGGACCAGCTGCCCCACAGGGATGTGGGCACAGCGAGGACCTGGTCGGTCTTGTCACCCCCTGCTCTCAGTGGGGAGCAGCTCTGGGGCGTGGAGGGGGGAATTTGGGGCTGGAGGGGCAGATTTGGGGCTGGGGGCTCCGTGGGGCTGCGGTGCCAGCGGTGCCCATCCTGCAGTGCCGCAGGTGCTGCGGAGCTGCACAGAGTTCGTGGAGCAGCACGGGGTGGTGGATGGCATCTACCGGCTGTCGGGGGTCTCCTCCAACATCCAGAGGCTGCGGTGAGAGGGGAGGGGGGTGGGGGAGGTGGGGGGCTGGGATGGGGCTGGGACCAGGTGGGGAGGGATGGGGTGGAGATAGAAATGGGAGAGGGATGGAAGTGGGAATGGAGGGGATGGATTTGGAGATGGGGAGATGGGACTGGGACCAGATGGGAAGGAGATACAGATGGGATGAGATGGGATGAGATGGGATGAGATGGGATGAGATGGGATGAGATGGGATGGAAAAGGGATGGAGATGGGATGGAGATGGGATGAGATGGGATGAGATGGGATGGAGATGGGATGAGATGGGATGAGATGGGAGTGGGGGGAAAGAGAAGGGGCCATGCTGTATCCATCTGGCATCCCAGACGTCCTCGTGTCACCTTATCCCTACCGTCCTCACTGTCCTCACCATCCCCACGTCCCTCTTTCCCCCACCCCCCAATTTCCCCCATCCCTGCCCCCACCCCCCGGCTCAGTGCCGGCACCGCCCCCCCCCTCTGACCCCGAATCCCCCTCCATGCAGCCAAGAGTTTGATGGGGAGCGCAGCCCGGACCTGCAGAAGGACGTTTACCTGCAGGACATCCACTGCGTCAGCTCGCTCTGCAAGGCCTACTTCCGTGAGCTGCCCAACCCGCTGCTCACCTACCGCCTCTACGACCGCTTCGCCGTGAGCCCCCCCGGGTCACCTGCTGTTCCCTCGGGGGGTCACTGATGGGGGGGGGGGGATGTGCGGTCATGGGGACACTGCTGGAGAAAGGGGGGGGACATGGAGACATGGGGACATTGGGGATAGTGGGACGTGGGGATGTGAGGATGGGGAGCCGTGAGACAGCGGGGACAGTGAGGATTCCATATGGGGACAATGGGGACAATGGGGACAGGATGCTGGGGACAACTGGGATGCCGGGGATACTGGGGACAATGAGAATGCTGGGGATACAGGGACATGGGGATGAGGGGGTGCTGGGGATGCCGGGTCAGGCCCCAAGAGGGGTCTCTCTTGGGCCAGATGGGAGCCAGAGCCCCCATGTCACGCTGTCCCCTTCTCATACTGTCCCCATGTCACACCATCCCCATGTCACACTGTCCCTTCTCACACCATCCCCATATCACACTGTCCCCCCCCCAGGATGCCGTGGCCACTCAGATGGAGGAGGCTCGCCTGGTGAAGATCAAGGAGGTGCTGAAGGAGCTGCCCCCCCCCCACTATAGGTACTCAGCGGGGTCAGCCTGCCGGCCCCGGGACCCTATAGGAGACCCCAATGTCTGATGGGGATCCTTGACAACCTCGAGGCTCACCAGCAGGTTATGGGGGTCCCTTGCACCCCAGTGGGGTCCTCAGAGTGTCATGGGGGGCCCGGGCACCCTATGGGGTTTCAGGCACCTCAGGGGGGTCCCGGGTCCATTGGAATCCCTGCATTCCCGTGGAGTTTCTGATATCCCATAAGAGTTTCTGTCCCATTATGGGGGTCCCTTGCACCACAATAGGGCCCCCACCATTGAATGCAGTTCGTGTCACCCCGAGGGGTTTCTGGCCCCTCCCCACACGCTGTAGGGTTCCCACCCGCTCTGGGTACGGTGTCACCCCTCGGGGGGGGTCGCTCATCCCGCGTCCCACAAGGCCCCGTTTGCAGGACGCTGGAGTTCCTGATGCGGCACCTGCTGCGCATGGCGTCCCACAGCCGCACCACCAACATGCACGCACGCAACCTGGCCATCGTCTGGGCCCCCAACCTGCTGCGGTGAGCACAGGGGGATGGGGGGGGGGGGGGAGCTGACGGGGTGGGGGGGGGCATCAGGTCATGTCGTCACCCCCCGGCTGCAGCTCCAGGGACATCGAGGCGACGGGCTTCAACGGGACGGCCGCCTTCATGGAGGTGCGGGTGCAGTCCATCGTGGTGGAGTTCATCCTCACCCACGTGGAGCAGCTCTTTGGGGACGCTCCTCTCTGCGGTACGGCCCCATTTCGTGGGGGGGATGCGGCCCCGTGACCCCGCCTGACCCCGGTGTCAGGTCCCCGTGACCCCTCCTGACCCCTGACCCCCCGCAGGCGGTGACGCCTCACGCTGCTCACGGCTGTTCCCCGCGGACGGGTCGGGGTCCTGCAACATCCCGGCTGCGCTCAGCCAGGGCGACGGGCCGCCCCCCATCCGGCCATACCACACCATCATCGAGCTCAGCGAGCACAGGTGGGTGCAGGACGGCACGAGGTGCACATGGAGGCACAGGTGTGTGCATGGAAGCACAGGTGTGTGCATGGATGTACAGGTGTGTGCGTGGATGTACAGGTGTGTGTATGGATGTACAGGTGTGTGCATGGAAGAACAGGTGTGTGCATGGAAGCACAGGTGTGTGCATGGAAGAACAGGTGTGTGCATGGATGTACAGGTGTGTGCATGGATGTACAGGTGTGTGCATGGAAGAACAGGTGTGTGCATGGATGTACAGGTGTGTGCATGGATGTACAGGTGTGTGCATGGAAGCACAGGTGTGTGCATGGATGTACAGGTGTGTGCATGGATGTACAGGTGTGTGCATGGATGTACAGGTGTGTGTATGGATGTACAGGTGTGTGCATGGATGCACAGGGGTGTGCATGGATGTACAGGTGTGTGCATGGATGTACAAGTGTGTATGGATGCACAGGGGTGTGCATGGAAGAACAGGTGTGTGCGTGGATGTACAGGTGTGTGCGTGGATGTACAGGTGTGTGTGTGGATGTACAGGTGTGTGCGTGGATGTACAGGTGTGTGCATGGATGTACAGGTGTGTGCATGGAAGCACAGGTGTGTGCATGGATGTACAGGTGTGTGTATGGAAGCACAGGTGTGTGCATGGATGCACAGGTGTGTGCATGGAAGCACAGGTGTGTGCATGGATGCACAGGTGTGTGCATGGAAGCACAGGTGTGCAGATGGAAGCACAGGTGTGCATGGATGTACAGGTGTGTGCATGGAAGCACAGGTGTGTGCATGGATGTACAGGTGTGTGCATGGAAGCAGAGGTGTGCACACGGATGCACAAGCACATGCTGAGGCGCCGTCCCCGCAGGAGGAAGGGTTCCCTGAAGGCCAAGAAGTGGAAATCCATTTTCCATCTGGGCCGCTCCGACGCCAAGCGCAAACTGGGGAAGGCAGAGGAGAAAGGTGGGAGCTCTGCAGCCCCCCACACCCACACACCCCCCACCCACAGACCCCCACCCATCTCTCGTATCCCCCCCCAACAGAGAAGTGTGGGAAGCTGAGCCTGCGCCCAGCCAAGAGTATGGACTCATTGAGCTCAGTGCCATACAGCAGTGATGGTGAGGGGGGGCACGAGGGCATGGGGACGTGGAGCACAGCAATGGGGAGGGGGGGATGGGAAGAGGATTGGGATGGGGATGGAAATGGGATGGGATGGGGGTGGGAATGAGATTGGGATGGGGACTGGGATGGGGATGGGATGGGATGGAGATGGATGGGATGGGATGGGATGGAGGTGGGATGGGATGGGATGGGATGGGATGGAGGTGGGAATGAGATTGGGTTGGGGACTGGGATGGGATGGGAGGGGACAGGATGGGATGGGATGGGACGGGATGGAATGGGATGGAGATGGGATGGGATGGGGATGGGATGGGATGGGATGGAGATGGATGGGATGGGATGGGATGGGATGGGATGGGATGGGATGGGATGGGATGGGATGGGATGGGATGGGATGGGATGGGATGGGGATGGAGAGCAGGCAGATGAGGATGGGATGCTCCCCAGCAGACGACCCCCCCCGGCTCAGCACCACGCATGTGATGAAGGCAGCTCCTCAGCGCCGCGAGAGCTTCGACACCTGCTCCTCCCTGCCACCAACCGGGCCCTTCCCGGCGCTGGAGGAGAGCCCCGAGGAGAAGCTGACGGCAATGGAGGAGCCGCGGGGACCCGAGTCTGAGAGCGAGAGCAGCACCAAGTCGGAGCCCACCACCCCCCGGCCGGGCCGCGTGGCGGCGTTGGGGGCCCGCAGCCGGGCGGAGAAGTGCGCGGGGCTCCACATCTCGGGGCCCTTCTCCGTCACCGTCCCTTTGCACATCACCTCCAACCTGTCCCGGCTGACGCGGGGTCAGCAGTGCCCGGCCTTGGCTCAGCACGGAGCCGGGGGGTCCCCGCCGCCCACCCGTCACCCCACCAAGGAGCACAACCCCCCCCGAGCCAACGCAGGTGAGAGGAGGGGGCGCCGACCCCACGGTGCGGGGAGGGCGGGGGGGGGGCACGGGCTCACCCTGCTGTGCCCTGACAGAGGAGGACGCCCGGCTGTCCCTGGAGCTGCGGGACTCCTTCGCCTTCCTGGACTGCCAGGACGCGTGGATGGAGCACGGAGATGGCGACACGGCGCGGGCAGCAACGGGACACGGGGACCTTGGGGACAGCGAGGGGGACACGGCCATAGAGGAAGGCATGGAGAGTGGGTTCATGAATGTAAGGAGGAGGGGGGGGTTGGGACCTGGGGAGGGGGTGGGAGCGGTGATGGCAATAATAGGGGTGGAGATGGGGTGATGCAGATGGAGGGATGGGGTGATGCAGATGGAGGGATGGGGTGATGCAGATGGAGGGGATGGGGTGATGCAGATGGAGGGATGGGGTGATGCAGATGGAGGGGATGGGGTGGGGATGAGGGGGGGGTGGAGGGGATGTGGTGATGGTGAAGAGAAGGGGGGGGGATGGAGGGGAGGAGTTGGCGATGGAGGCAGCAGGGTGGCAGCTCCGTGCCCGGTGGAGGTGGGGGCTCCCTATTGAGGCCATCACCCCCGTCCCCTTCCCGTCCCCAGCCAGGGGAGCCCCCCGCGGAGCAGCCCGCCAGCTACCTGTCCATCGAGGAGTGCATGGACGAGGAGATGTTCTACATGGCGCCCAGCGGCTCCGACACCGAGGACCCCCCCGGGGACACCGACTCGGACGACATGTTCCTCAGCGCCCATGACGAGCTCAGCCCGTTGGCAGCCGACCCCGAGACCCCCCCCAGCAGCGTGGATATGGGGGAAGGTGGGGCCGAGCTGCAGGATGGGAGCCCAGCACCACAGCCATGTCCTGCGGAGGAGGCTCCGGGTGACTTGGAGGACCCTTGTGGGGACACAGCAGAGGAGGGGGGATGGATCCTGGAACAAGAGGGGGGGGGTGGAGGTGACGGGGAAGGGGGCGATGGATGGAGCAGGACCCAGCTGGGGATTCAGGGTGAGGACGGAGCAGCAGCAGAAGTGATGGCTGCGGGTGGGGAAGAGGATGGAGGAGCAAAGCAGAGTGGGGAGGGGGACCCCCAGCCCTCAGAGGGGTCAGCACTGCCAGAAGGGCCCCTCCAGGAGCACAATGAGCCCCCCCTCCCTCAGGGGTCTGTCCCTGAGGCTCCCCCAGCCCCAATGGCGGCCCAAGGGGACCCTCCAACCCCAATGGTGGCCCAAGGGGACCCTCCAACCCCAATGACGGTCCAAGGGGACCCTGCAAACCCAATGGTGGCTCAAGGGGATCCTGCAACCCCAATGACGGTCCCTGAGGTCCCTCCAACCCCATTGGCCATCAAAGCAGACACGGATCCCCCACCAGAGGCCGCCCCCCCCCCCATGGGCAGCCCCTGACCCCTCTCCCCCCCCTTCCCCACCTCCCCCCCCCTCGGGGGCTGTTCTCCGCCATGACGGCAGCGTCCCGGTGCGCCTGGCGTCCCGCGCGGTGCGAGTGCAGCAGGCCCGCTCCGTGCCCGTCGTGCCGCCGAAGCCTCAGTTCGCCATCGTGCCCCCCCCCCCCAGTGCAGCCCCTGCCCCCAATGCAGCCCCTCCCCCCCCCCGAGGGCCGCGGCTCCCACTGGCGACACGGCGGCAGCGTCTCCTTCGACGCCGCCATGACAGGCCCCGAGCGGCCGCTGCTGCGCCGGACCCAGACGAGCTGCGGGGCGGAGCTGCCCCCCCCGCCCCCCGGCGCCCCCCCGCAGCCCCGGCCCTTCCACAAGGCCCCGATGAGGCCGCGGCTGCTGCGGCCCCACAGCTGCATGGCCGCCCCACAGCAACAAGATGGCGGGACCGGCCCCAAGTGGAGCTGAGGCACCGCAGGGAGCGGTGGGATGGGGCCGGGGGGGCACGGGGAGCGGGGGGCGTTTGGGGGGTTTGGGGGTCGGATGTTGGCACCGCTGCAATAAAGTGTGGTTACCGGCTGCCGCCTCCTTCACACAACATGGCGGCGCGCAGGGAGGCCTCAGGGAGGAGGGGGAATGGGGACCCTCAGGGGTCGGGGGGCTGCGGGGGGCCCGCTTCCAAGATGGCGCCGAGCGGAAGCCCCGCGCCTCGCCGTGTAAGATGGCGCCCGCCCTGAGATGGCGGCGAGGAACGTTCCACGCGCCCAACTCCAAGATGGCGGCGCTCAGCGGCTCTCTCTCTCTACACCGCCGCCCCAAGATGGCGGCTCGGGGCGGGGCTTCGCGGCCCACTTCCGCCCGGCTCGGCCATGGCGGCGGCGGCGCGGCGCGCTGCGCATGTGCGGGGCTCCATGGCGAGACGAGGGGCCGAGCGCGCACAGGGTAAGGACGGAGCGGCCCCCGCCCCCCGCGCTGCCCCCCACGGCGGCTCCCCCCCCCCCCCGCGGGCCGCCCCCTCCCCTCCCGTCCCCCTTCCCCCCCCCCGCAGCGCGGTGTCCCCTCCCCGCGTGCCGCCCCGCTGCTGTCACCCCCCGCGGCCTCCACCCCTCCCATTGTCGCCCCCCTTTGTGTTCCCCCCCCCCCCTCAAATTGTCACCCCCCCCTTTGTGTCCCTGCCCGCCCCACGCTCTGCCCCCCTCCCCTCCTTGTCACCCCCCCCCCTTTTGTTTCCCCTCCAAGTTCTCCCCCCCCCGGCTGGGAAACGCTCAGCCCAATGCACGGGGGGGGCGGGGGGCTCCTTTGGTTGTGCGATGGAGGCTCCATTTTGGGGTGTGCCCCCCCCCCCACCCCGCCCCTTCCTCGGGGTGACACTGCGGTGGCCTCGGCCTGAAGTGACCCAAAATGGGGGGGAGGGGAGGGCGACATGGAGGGGGAGGGACGCTGAAGCCGCTGTCGCCCCCCCCCCCCCTTCCCTGTATTTCTGGGGACAAACCCCCCCCCCAAACCGCCCCCCTCCCCTGGGGACTCTGCACCTCCGGGACCAACACCCCCCTGTGGGGACATCTGGGGGGGGCCGAGGGACATTGCCCCCCCCGCTGGGGATGCTGCCCCCCCCCCAAGGTCTGCAGTTGTGTCCCCATTTCTCCCGGTCCCCGTGTCCCACATCTCCTGTCCCTGTATCCCCATATCCCACATCTCCTGTCCCTGTATCCCCATGTCCCACATCTCCTGTCCCCGTGTCCCATTATGTCCCCAATCCTGTGTCGCTGTGTTCCCATTTCCTCTGTCCCCACATCCCCGGTGTCCCTGTCCCCCGCATCCTCTTGTCCCCCCACCCCCAAATCCTGGCCTCCCCATATCCCAGACCTTGTGTTCCCATGTCCCTGTCCCCATTTCCTTTGTCCTGTCCCCATCCCCACGTCCCCCGTCCCCACATCCTAAAACTCCTGTCCCCACATCCTCACCTCCATGCCCCAAACCTCGTGTCCCCGTTCCCTACATCCCCATATCCTGAACCCCAAACCGCGTGTCCTGAACCTTGTGACCCCATATCCCAAATCTCACATTGCTGCACCCCAAACCTCACGTCCTCTGTCCCCATATCCTGAACCCCAACCCTCACATCCTCTGTCCCCATACCCTGAACCCCGTACCCCAAACCTGGTGTCCCCACATCCCCATACCCCACACCTGGTCTCCTTTGTCCCTGTATCTGAACCCCACACCCCAAACCTCACACCCCATCCAGGCTGAGTCCCCGCTGGGCTCCAAGTGCTGCAGCGCCGTCTGCCACCGCCTCTGATGCGCGGCCGAGCGGAGCGATGAAGGGGTGAGTGCCCCCCCTGTATGGGGCCATGGGGTCCGGGGTTGGTTATGGGGGCTGTGGGCAGCGGGGCGGCTCGGTGACCCCAGTGTGGGTTATGGGGTGGGGGGCACATCCTCACTGCTCTGCCTCTGTCCCTGCAGACAGCAGAAAGCAGCCGAGACGGAAGAGGGGACGGTGCAAATCCAGGAAGGTGAGGGGGGGGTCGGGGGGTCCCGGCTGTTCGTGAGCCCCATCCTCACCCATTTTGTCCTTGGTGACAGCAGCCCAATAACACCTTGTGATCCAGCGGGGGTGTCCTGTGGGGGTGACAGCGGCCCCCTCCCCACCTTGGGGGGGTCCTGGTGGGGTGACGACCTCCCCTTCCCCACCCCGGCCCCACGCTGCCCTCCTGTCCCCAAGGTGCAGTGGCCACAGGAGAGGATCCCACCAGTGTCGCCATCGCCAGCATCCAGTCTGCAGCCACCTTCCCCGACCCCAACATCAAATATGTCTTCCGCACAGAGAACGGCGGCACGCAGGTGTGGGGCCGGGGGGCACAATGGGGACACAATGGGGGCACAATGGGGGCATAAGGGGACACAATGGGGACACAGTGGGGGCACAACGGGGACACAAATGGGGGCATAATGGGGCACAATGGGGACCCGGCATTGGGGAACCACTGGGAATGGGGCCAGGACGTGGGGGCTGACCCGGATCTGTGCCTGCAGGTGATGTACAGGGTGATCCAAGTGGCGGACGGACAGCTGGACGGGCAGACGGAAGGCACCAGCGCCATCAGCGGGTACCCTGCCACGCAGTCCATGACACAGGTGGGCAGCGGGGGGTGGCACCGCGGTGATATCGGGGCTGGGGTCCCGTCCCAACGCGCCGCCCCCTGCAGGCCGTCATCCAGGGCGCCTTCACCAGCGACGATGCGGTGGAGACGGAGGCGACGGCCACCGAGACCCACTACACCTATTTCCCCACCGCGGCCGTGGCCGACACCAGCACGTCCGCCGGGACCACCGCCACCGCCGTCGTCACCACGCAGAACTCGGAGGCGCTGCTGGGGCAGCCAACCCCCACCGGTACCGAGGGGGGAGGACGGGATGGGGATGGGGGCAGAAATGGGTGAGGGTGGGAAGGAGGCGAGGGCTGGGATGGGGTTGGGGTGGGGATGAGAGTGGAGGTAGAGGACGTGGGTGGATGGGGAGACAGGGATGGAGGTTGGGATGGGGATAAAGGTGGGGATAGAGACTGGGACAAGAAGGGGGTGGGACAGGGATGGAGGTGAACGTGGGGACATGGGGATGTGGATGGAGATTGAGGTGGAAACATGGAGATGAGGATGGGGAGAGGGACGCGGATGGGGAGGGGGACGTGGGGATGTGGTTTGGGATGAGGACTGGGGTGGAGATGGGACAAGAAGATAAAAATGAGGATGGAGATGGGAATGAAGATATGAGAATGAAGATGGGGATGGGGATGGATGGGTGTGATATGGGGGTGAGGGTGATGGTGGGAACGAGGATGAGGACGGAGATGGAGACATGGGACAAGACAGTGTAGGGGTGGGGGCAGGTCCAGCTGGCACCGTGGGTCCCTGCTGCGGGTCGTGGCACCGTGCCCCACGTCTGACCCCCCCGCTCAACCCGGGTCTGTTCAGGGCAGTTCTTCGTGATGATGTCCCCCCAGGAGGTCCTGCAGGGTGGGACGCAGCGCTCCATCGCCCCCCGTGCCCACCCCTACTCACCGTGAGTACCGGCCATGGGGGGTCGCTCTGGGGGGCAGCTGTTTCCATGGGGCCAATTGGGGCCGTGGCGTGCGGAGCCAGCTGAGCCCGCTGCTCTCCCTGCAGGAAAGCAGAAGCACCGCGGGCGACCCGGGATGAGAAGCGTCGGGCGCAGCACAACGAAGGTACCGTTATGGGATCGGAGCCCCCCCGTCAGGAAGGAGGGGGGTCAGAGAGCCCCAAAGGGATCAGTGGGTCTGGGGGGCCCGGCTTTGTCCCCACTGAGGGCCCTGATGTCCCTGTCCCCTCTGCTCACAGTGGAGCGTCGGCGCAGGGACAAGATCAACAACTGGATCGTGCAGCTGTCCAAGATCATCCCTGACTGCTCCATGGAGAACACCAAGTCGGGGCAGGTAGGGGGCGGGGGGAAAGGGGGGGTGTGGGGCTGGGATGGTCTGTGGGGTGGAGAATAGGGTCGCGCATCTGTGAGGTCCCGTGTCCTTTGGGGTGGAGCATTTATGGGATCCCATATTTGTTGGGGTCCTCCTTCATTGGGGTCCCCTTTCTGTGGGGTCCTGAATCGTGGGGGTCCCACACTTGTGTTATTCAGTGTCATTGGGGTTCTGCTCCCATTGGGCTCCCCCAGCTGTGGGGTCCCACATCCATCATGGTCCCCCATCCATGGGCTCACACCTGTTCACCAGACCCATGGGGTGGGACGTGAGCTGTGGGAGCGCGGTGGCTGCTACCCCTTCTTGGTGCCCCGCTCACCCCGTTTCCCCCCTCGACCACAGAGCAAAGGGGGGATCCTCTCCAAGGCCTGCGACTACATCCAGGAGCTGCGGCAGAGCAACCACCGCCTCTCCGAGGAGCTGCAGGGGCTGGACCAGCTCCAGATGGACAACGAGGTCTTACGGCAGCAGGTGGGCGCCGGGGGGGGATGGTGGGGGGGGTCTCAGGGTCAGAACGGGGCCCACAACCTCCTCCCAACCCCGTCAGGTGGAGGAGCTGAAGAACAAGAACCTGGTCCTGCGGGCGCAGCTCCGCCAACACGGCGTGGAGATCGTCATCAAGAACGAGAGCCACTGACCCTGGGGGCGGGGACCCCCCCACAGCCCCCCCCACCCTCCTCCTCCCCATCCCCCCCCCCCAACCCCCGGGTGCCGTGAGGAGCCCCCAGCCCCATTTGGTTTGTGCCCCCCCACGTCCCCGCGCTTCCTGCACACGCTCTTGGCCAGGCGACCCCGCTGCCCCCAGCACTGCCTCGGCCCCCCCCCCCCCCCCCCACAGCCCCCCCCTCAGGTGTCACCGCTTTGGGTGTCAAACCCCCCCCACCCCCCCAGGGTGTCACCCCCCCCCCCCCATTGTCACCCCGTCCCAGGGGCAGTGGTGGCTCTTTGTCCCCCATTGGGGTGCATTGGGGTCCCTCCCCCCCCCCCCCCCCCCCCTCCTGCTCTGACGGGCCGTGACTTTTTTTTTTTAAAAACTCTGAATTTCAAAAGGAAAAAAAAAAAAACAACAAAAAAACAAAAAAAAAAAAAGCGAAAAAAAACAACAAAAAAAAGGAAACGGAAATAAAAAGTGATTTGTTTTTCCAGTACCTCACAAGCCGTCCCTTCCTCGGCCCCTCCGTGACGTCACTGTGATGTCACCGTGACGTCACCACGTTGTGGCTTTACATGGCTGCCCCGTGTGGCTCTGGGGGCGTGGGGTGTATTGGGAGCACTGGGAGCACTGGGATGGGAGCACTGGGGGCACTGGGAGCACTGGGATGGGAGCACTGGGATGGGAGCACTGGGATGGGAGCACTGGGATGGGAGCACTGGGAGCACTGGGATGGGAGCCCTGGGACCCACTGAGGCCTACTAGGCCTCACGGCCCCGTTTCCATGGCAACTCCCCGTCTCCCCGCCCGGGAAGCGCAGGCGGGACGCAGAGCGCTCCCATTGGTCGAAAGTTACAGCGCTCCCTCTGATTGGCCGGCGCGCCCCGCCCTCTGCGCACCTGTGTCGGGCGCGGTCTCTTTCTCAGCCCATCACGCGCGCTCTTTCTTTGACGTGACGGGCGGCCTGGCCAATGGAGCCGAGCGGGGGGCGGGGCTACCCGCACCTGTCCGAAGGGGCGTCGCCGGGTTGGCCCGTCCCCGAGGAGGCGGGGCGACCCCTCCCCAATCAGCGCGGGGCGGGGGGGGCGGGGCGCACCTGGGCGGGGCGGGGCCGCACCTGGGGCGCGGGGTCAGTGCGGCGGCGGCGGCGATGATGGCGGGCGGGGAGCGGCGGGGCGGCGGGGCGCGGACCGGCCCGAAGGTGCTGCTGTGCGCCGTGCTGCTGCGCGCTGCCGCCCGTGAGTAACGGGGGGGGGTGAAGGGCCGCAGGTGGGAGCGGGGAGCGGCCCCCGGAGCTCCGGTGGCGGCCGCGGGGCTTCGGAGCGGGGAGGACGGGACGGGGATCGCGCCGTTCGGCTGCGGCAGCGATTTGGGGGCGGCGGGTCGGGGGGAGCCGCCGTGGGGACAAAGCCGGGGTGGGAAGGTCCGCACCGCGGGGACACCGATGTGCCGCCCTGTTGTCGTCCCATTGTTGTCCCGTCCCTGTTTATTGTCCCGTCCCTGTTGTCCCGTCCCATTGTCGTCCCGTCCCTGTTTGTTGTCCCATCCCTATTTGTTGTCCCATCCCGTTGCCTGTTGTGGGCACAGCAGCACTTTCCCTTCCCCCCGTGGGGACGCAGCGCTGTGGGGCCATCGTCACCCAACATGGTCACCCAATATCGTCACCCAACATGGTCACCCACCATCATCCCCCCCCCGGTCTCCCACCCCGGTGGTGTCACAGCCGCACTCACTCTGTGCTGTGGAGCCCTGTGTCCCCTCCATCCCGGCCGTGTCCCCCCCGCCCCCATTGCTGCCCCGTCTCTGCCCCCCCCGCAGCTCGGGGTGACGCCGGTGGCCCCGCAGTGACCGCCCCGGGGACGTCCGGCCTGCAGATATGGGGAGAATAACGGCGGAAACGGCTCCACAAACATCCCGTCCTGCCAAGGCCGCCCTCAGCCATGGGACAGCTGGGGGATGGCCATGGGACAGCAATGGGACAGCAATGGGGATGGCCATAGGGACAGCAATGGGACGGCCATGGGGATGGCCATAGGGACAGCAATGGGATGGCCATAGGGACAGCTGGGGGACGGCCATGGGATGGCCATAGGGACAGCAATGGGACAGCCATGGGCAGCCATAGGGACGGCCATGGGGACGGCCATGGGGACGGCCATGGGACAGCTATGGGACAGCAATGGGACGGCCATAGGGATGGCCATAGGGACGGCCATGGGACAGCCCCATCCCGCTGGCAGCCATGAGCAGCCGTGGGTCCCCACTGTGTTAATGTTTACCCAAAGGCCGCAGTTTCGCTTCTCCCCGTGGAGTTCCCCTCCCGTCGTGCCCTGATGGTGACGGTGGTGACGGTGACTCCTTTGTCCCGGGGCGGTGCTGGCATTAACCCCTTCGTGGCCACGGGGGTGTGTGGGGATGGGGCAGCTGTGTCCGGTGTGAGGTGTGACATGGGTCCCCAGCTGGGCTCGTTTGGGGCTGTTTGTGCCCGTTGTCGCCCTCCCCCCCCCCACTGTTCGCTGCCGGCAGCTCCTCCCGCCCCGCTCCGCACTTCCTGACCCCGTTGCTGCTTCCTGCGGCTCCCCATCCCCCCCCCATCCCCCCCCCATCCCATCCCCATCCACCCCCCATCCCACCCCCATCCCACCCCCATCCCACCCCCATCCCCATCCCATCCCCATCCCACCCCCATCCCACCCCCCATCTCACCCCCATCCCACCCCCCTCCCCCCTTTGCTCCCCCCCCCGTTGTTGTCTCGGTGCGGTTCCGTGTCCCCGCGCTGCCCCGGGCGCGGTGGGGGCGGCGCTGGGCGAGTCAGCGGTGACTCAGCGACGCGGGGTCCGACCCGACCCGCAGCGGTGGGTCCCGCAGCCCCGGGGGGTCCCGGCCGCGTTCCGGCCCTTCACGGCACCGGGGGGTGAAAGCGAGAGGGAGGCTGCGCGTGCACACGCGTGCGCGTGCCCGGAGCGCGGGGAGTGGAGCGAAACCGGGAGGGGAGGAGGGAGGGAGGCGGCCGGAGAGACGGGACTTTCCGGCTCCGCTTCGGGTCACCTGCCCCACAGCGTCACCTCCTGCCCCACATCGCCATCTCCTGCCCCACGGCGTCACCTCCTGCCTCACATTGTCACCTCCTGCCCCACATCGCCACCTCCTGCCCCACAGCGTCACCTCCTGCCTCACATTGTCACCTCCTGCCCCACATCGTCACCTCCTGCCCCATGGCGTCACCTCCTGCCCCACATTGTCACCTCCTGCCCCACATTGTCACCTCCTGCCCCACATCGCCACCTCCTGCCCCACATCGCCACCTCCTGCCCCACAGCGTCACCTCCTGCCTCACATTGTCACCTCCTGCCCCACATCGCCACCTCCTGCCCCATGGCGTCACCTCCTGCCCCACATCGCCACCTCCTGCCCCACATTGTCACCTCCTGCCCCACATCGTCACCTCCTGCCCCACATTGTCACCTCCTGCCCCACACCGCCACCTCCTGCCCCACATTGTCACCTCCTGCCCCACAGCGTCACCTCCTGCCCCACACCGCCACCTCCCGGTCACTTTGCCGTCCCGGGAGCCGTGACCCCGTGCTAATAAACCCGCGGGTCAGGAGGTGCCGTTAATCCCCAACCACATCTGGGCACTGATTAACCAGGCCGATAAGGGAACTGATAAGGGAGCTGATAAAGGAGCTGATAACGGGTGGGTGACGCAGAGGGGTCCTCCCCCCCCCCACCTATGGGGACCCCCCCCTCACTCCTCCTCCTCCTCCCCCGCAGTGTCCCTGGTGGGCGCCCAGGTCACCCAGGAGACGAAGGAAGTGCCCGAGAACCAACGTGAGTCACATTCAATGCCCCACGGTCCCATTAACCACCCACTGATCCAACAAGGGCCCATGAGCCCCATGTGAGCCCCTCCGCCTCCACACGTGAACCCCACTGAGCACCCACTGAGCACCCACTGAGCACCCACTGGCCCCACTTGAGCATCCCATGACCCTCCCAAGCCCCTCATGACCCCACAGGAGCACCCCATGATCCCTATGAACCCCATAGGAGCACCCCATGACCCCTATAAGCCCCACAGGAGCACCCCATGAACCCCATGTGAGCACCCCATGACCCCTATGAACCCCACAGGAGCACCCCATGAACCCCATGTGAGCACCCCATGACCCCTATGAACCCCACAGGAGCACCCCATGAACCCCATGTGAGCACCCCATGACCCCTATGAACCCCACAGGAGCACCCCATGAACCCCATGTGAGCACCCCATGACCCCTCCAAGCCCCCCACAACTAACAGGAGCACCCCACCATCCCATATAAGCACCCTGTGCTCCCCCACGAGCCCCCTATAGCCCCCCATGAGCCCCCACACCCCACCCACCCCCCATAACCCACAGTGGGGGGGTTGTGGGCGCCGCTCCCCCCGCTGAGCCCCATCCCTGCTGCAGCCGCCGACATCCCGTGCTCCGCGTATCGCTCCGGCTGGAGGGACGCCCGCATCGAGTGGAAGTTCCAGAAGGGATCATCGCTGCTGCTCTTCTACTACGCAGGGCAGCTCACAGGTACGGCACCGGGCTGTGTCTGTGTGTCTGTCTGTGTGTGTCTGTGTCCATCTGTCCATCCCCCGACCCTCCGTCCCTCCCCGCAGAGCCCTACAAGGACCGCGTCCAGTTCTCCGTCACCTCCATCCGCTTCAGCTCGGTGACGCGGCAGGACACGGGGAAATACATCTGCGAGGTGGTGGGGGATGGATCCCAGATCGCCAAGTCGGAGGTCAACCTCATCGTGCAGGGTGGGTCCCAGCACCCACACAGGTCCCCATGGCCCCATCATCCCCATGTCCCCATCACCCCCATCATCCCCATATCCCCATCATCCCCATCATCCCCATATCCCCATCATCCCCATATCCCCATCATCCCCATATCCCCATCATCCCCATATCCCCATCACCCCCATCATCCCCATGTCCCCATCACCCCCATCATCCCCATATCCCCATCATCCCCATCATCCCCATCATCCCCCATCCCCATATCCCCATCATCCCATCATCCCCATATCCCCATCATCCCCATCATCCCTTCATCCTTCATCCCCATATCCCCATCATTCCCATCATCCCTTCATCCCCCATCTCCATAGCCCCATATCTCCATCATCCCTTCATCCCCCATCCTCATATCACCATATCCCCATCTCCCCATCATCCCCATCATCCCCCATCCCCATATCCCCATATCCCCATCATCCCCCATCCCCATCATCCCTCCATCCCCATATCCCCATCATCCCCATCATCCCTTCATCCCCCATCATCCCCCATCCCCATATCCCCATCATCCCTTCATCCCCTATCCTCATATCCCCATATCCCCTTCATCCCCCACCCCCCACCCCCATATCCCCACCTCCACGTCCCCACCTCCCCAGCAGTGCTGGGCTGCAGGTTCCCATCTTCTTGCCTTGCACCCGCTGCTCTTTGCATCACTGTTTCCCCATAGACCCCTTTGGGGTCCCCCCTCTCCATCCCCCCATACTCTGCCCCATTTGGGGTCCCCCCTCTGTCCCTTCCATGCTGCAATGACGCCCCCCCACACTGACCCTTTGTGGTCCCCCCGCAGTTCCCCCCTCGAAGCCGGTCGTGCACGTTCCCAGCTCGGCCACCATCGGCCGCACGGCGCTGCTGCGCTGCTCGGAGTCGGACGGTTCCCCTCCCCCCACGTTCCGCTGGTACCGGGACGGGATGTTGGTCCCGGCCGACCCCAAGAGCAGCCTCAGCTTCCGCAACTCGTCCTACACTCTGGACTCCAACACCGGGGACCTGGTGAGCGCCGGGGGGGGGAGGGAAACACGTGGGACCCCCGGGGTGTCCCCACCCCCACCCATGGGAGCCTCCATCCCCCACAGACCTTCAACCCCGTCAGCGCCTTCGACACCGGAGACTATTACTGCGAGGCCTCCAACAACGTGGGAACGGCACAGCGCTCCGACACGGCCCGGATGGAAGCCAGTGAGGGATGGGGGGTGTGGGGTGGTGTGGGGTGTTATGGGGTGATGTGGGTGATGTGGGTGCTGTGGGTGATGTAGGTGATATGGGGTGATGTAGGTGCTATGGGGTGATGTAGGTGCTGTGGGGTGATGTAGGTGCTATGGGGTGATGTAGGTGCTGTGGGGTGATGTAGGTGATGTGGGTGATGTAGGTGCTGTGGGGTGATGTAGGTGCTGTGGGTGATGTAGGTGTTATGGGGTGATGTAGGTGCTATGGGGTGATGTAGGTGCTATGGGGTGATGTAGGTGCTGTGGGGTGATGTAGGTGATGTGGGTGATGTAGGTGCTATGGGGTGATGTAGGTGCTGTGGGTGATGTAGGTGTTATGGGGTGATGTAGGTGCTATGGGGTGATGTAGGTGCTATGGGGTGATGTAGGTGCTGTGGGTGATGTAGGTGATGTGGGTGATGTAGGTGTTATGGGGTGATGTAGGTGCTATGGGTGCAATGGGGTGGTGTGGGGTGCCCTGGGTGCCAGCAGGTGATGTAGGTGCTATGGGGTCCCATAGGGTTCTATGGTGTGGCCCCCCCCCTCACGGTGCCTTGCTGTCCCCCCAGGTGAGGTGAACGTGGGCGGCATCGTGGCGGCCGTGGTGGTGCTGCTGATGCTGCTGGGACTCATCGCCTTCGGGGTTTGGTTCGCCTACAGCCGCGGCTACTTCCGTGAGTACAGCCCCATTGTGCCGCCCCACCACCCCATACAGCACCTCGTACAGCATCCCATACAACATCCCATACAGCATCCCACACAGCATCCCATACAGCACCTCGTACAGCACCCCATACAGCACCCCATTCAAAACCCCATTCAAAACCCCATACATGACCCCACTCATCACCCCATAACCCCACATGTCACCCCATAACCCCACTCATTGTCCCACTCATGACCCTATAACCCCACTCACGACCCCATAACCCCACTCATGACTCCACATGTCACCTCATAACCCCACTCATGACCCCATAACCCCCGATGTCCCCCCATAACCCCGCTCTGTCTCTTTCCTTGCAGAGAGAAAAGCGTAAGCTGCTCATTTCCTCATCTCCTCCATCGCAGCCGGTTCCCCCAGGCTGGGACTGGAGCCCCCTGGGGCGGGTCGGCTCATGGTGGGCCCTGGGGGGGGGGGGGGCGGCGGGACCCTCCTGATGGGCTCCTGTTCTTGCAGCACTGCCTCCAAAAAGGTGATTTACAGCCAACCCTCACAGCGCAGCGACGTGAGTATGGGGGGATGTGGGGGGCATCCCCAGGCTGCCATGGGGTGACACTGGTGGCCAAAGGGGTGGGAGGGGACCCCAGGGCCTCCCAGGGGTGTCCCCAGAGCACGGTGAGGTGACGTAACCCAGCTGCCCCCCCCGTCCCAAATGGCATCATCCAAACAGCCGAGTCCTCCCCAAATCCAAACCATCCTGGGACCCGTGGTGCCCAAATCCCATTGTCTGTGTGACAGCGGGGTCCCCCAGCTCCCAAACCCCTTTATCCGTACTGGTTAGGCTGCGGTTGGACTTGATGATCTTCAAGGTCTTTTCCAACCTGGATAATTCTATGATTCTATGATTCTATGATACTGGGGCCCTCCAGCTTCAATCCAAACCGATACTGGGGTCCCCTGCTTTGCCCCCCCCCCCCTTAATGCTGCTCTCTGTCCACAGGGGGAGTTCAAGCAGACGTCATCATTCCTGGTGTGAGCCGGGGGGGCAGTGGACGCCCCCATCGCTGCAGCTCCACGAGCTGAACTATTTGGGGCTGTTTTTTGGGGCTTTTTGGGGCTTTTTTGGGGTTGTTTTTTGGGGATGGGGGGGTTGTTTTAGGTTCGTTTTTTAAAGGATCCCTCGGTGCCTTCCTGACGTCGGTCCCTTTTTGGGGCATCCCGACCCCCCCCCCCCCTTAAAGCGGTGCCTCATTGTGGCCCCCCCCCAACAACCCACAGTTTGAGGTGGCCGTGCATTGGGGGGGGGGTCTGGCACTGCATCCCCATAGGGGCAGAACCCCCCATGGCCTCCTGTGGGGCAGCACTGAGGGGGGGGGGGGGGGAGATGTGGTCCCCATTGCTCCCAGTTGCTGGAAACCAATAAACCATTGTCCTTTATGGAGCTTTTGGGCTGGTTTTTGTAGGGGGGGGGGGGTTGGGACACAGCTCTGTGCCCCCCACTGGCGCTGGGGACCCTGGGACCCCCCCCAGGCCCTTCCAACCATTGGTAGAACCTTTATTAATCCCTTATAAGCCCCCCCACCCCCACATTAAGGACAGGACCCCTCGGCGGCCACGAGGGGGGGAGAAAGCTCTGGTCCCCATGTCTCTATACACATATATATATAATATAGATTAGTGGCACTATATATAGATAAAGGTGTGTACGCATCACCTGGACTCAGTGCAGCAAGGTTTGGGGGGGAAGGCGGCCCCGAGCTGGGGGGGCTCCCTGGGGTGGGGGTTAATAGGGCAGATGCTCTACGTTAGCAGCAGTGACGGGCTCAGGGCCGTGTCCGATTATCGGTGTCACCCCCGTGTCCCCAACCCCACCGGTAAAGGGGGGGGGGCGGGGGGGGCAGCGCGGGGAGGGGGCCCCGGCTCTGGGGGCAGCAGCACTGGGAACGGGGTGGGGGCTCTTCCTCAGTTTCCCCGCTGGGGTGGAGCTGTGCTGCTCCCCCGGGTGGGAAACTGTCACCGAGTGTCCCCAAGGGCTGGAGGTGGCTGTGTGCCCCCATGGGAGCCCCCCCCCGCTCTGGGGACAGCAGCATCGTGTCTCTTGGTGGGGCCGGGGGGGCCGGAGGGCGTTAGCAGAGCGTTATGGGGTGGGACGGGGATGGGGACAACGCTGCCCCCAAGTGGGCTGAGGTGCTCCCAGCTGTGAGTGGGGGTCCGGGCGGCCCCACAGGACGAGCCGGGAGGGGCAGGGATGGGGGCTGAGCTGGTGGCATCTCCCCACTGTGATGGAGGCAAATCCAGCGGCGGCACCTCCAGGGCTGAGCGGGGCAGGAAGATCCAGTGGTGGCGACATGGGTGGCGTCCTCCTGCCGTGACGGTGGCATCATCTCCCTGCCCTGCTGGCATCATCCCTAGGGCTGGTGGTGGCATCCCCAGGGCTGGTGGCATCTCCCCTTGCTGGTGGTGGCATCTCCCTGTGCTGGTGATGGCATCTCCAGAGCTGGTGGCACCTCCAGAGCTGGTGGTGGCATCTCCCCATGCCAATGGTGGCACCTCCAGAGCTGGTGGCACGTCCCCATGCTGGTGATGGCATCCCCACGGCTGGCAGCGTTCTGTCCCCGTGCTGCTGGTACCTGCAGGGCTGGTGGCGTCTCCCCATGCCAATGGTGGCATCTCCAGGGCTGCTGCTGGTGACATCTCCAGAGCTGGCGGCATCTCCCCGCGCCGGTGCCGCGGTCCCCATTGCCGGCGGTGGCTGCCGGCGGCCGCCCCGGTTGCGTTGTCAGCTCAGACGTTGCTGATGCGGACGCTGAGCGGGGCTCCCTCGCGCTCCGCCGCCTCCCGCAGCGTCTCCTCCAGCTTCACCTTCTCGGGGTCCCCGAACCGCACGGTGTCGCGGACGCAACATGGCGCCGCCACCTTCACCACCTGGTCGAAGAGGCTGAAATCCGCCACGTATTTCCCGCTGGCCGACAGCGAGATGGCCGGGGTGAACTCGTAGCCCCAGAGGATCTCCTCGGGCAGGTAGGAGGTGCGCACCTGGCACGTGGCGCTGGTGGACTCCACGGTGCCGCTGAGGATGACCACCAGCTCAAAGTCCCCCTCGCCCGCCCGCAGCGCCGCGTCGCGGAAGGGGCTGGCGTCGTCCACCACGTGGTAGAAGGTGAGCGGCAGGATGAGGAAGGGGCTGTCGGACGACGTGTCCACCTGGAAGTCCACGTTGAGCTGGTTGAGCCGCACGCTCTCGCCCTCCTTGGTCAGGTGTGTCTGCAGCAGTTTGCCAGTCACCTGGCAGCCGATCAGGAGGCTCTTGCGCATGTTGGCCACGCGGATCATCAGGCACGTCTTGCCGTCGTGCTGCGCCACCACGGCGTTCTGGCTGAACTTGATGGTCTCGGCTCGTTTCTTGGGCCGCGCGATCTTGGCCAGGAAGGTGCCGGTGATGAAGATCTCCATGATGGTGGTGAGCACCAGCTGCGTGATGAGCAGCACGATGGCCAGCGGGCACTCCTCGCTGATGTAGCGGAAGCCGTAACCGATGGTGGTCTGGGACTCCAGGGAGAAGAGGAAGGCCCCGGTCAGCGTGTGGACCTGCATGACGCACGGCGTGTGATTGGCCGGCGGCTCGAACTCCAGCAGGTCGCCGTGCACCGCCGCCACCAGGTACCAAACGACGCCGAACGCAAACCAGGTGCCGGCGAAGGTGGCGGAGAAGAGGAGCAGCTTGTAGCGCCACTGCATGTCGATGAAGGTGGTCCACAGGTCCTTGAGGTACAGGAAGCGCTTGTCGGCGATGTGCTCCATGCGCACGTTGCTGCGGCCATCCTTGGTCATGACGCGGCGCCGGCGCAGCGCCGTGCCGATCAGCGGGCGGCTGTCGGTCTGCGTGGTCTGGCTGTAGTACACCTTGGTGGCCGACGTCATCTGGGGGGGTCGGATGGGAACAGGGTGAGGTGACGAGGGAGGGGGAAGAGGGGAGAAACCCAGAAGGGGGTTGGGAGGAGATTGGAAGGATGGAGAAGAGCGAAGGATTGAGGTGATGGGTTGGAGGAAGAAGAATGAAGGATGGATGGATTGGATGGATGGAGAAGTGGGTGGGTGGAGGAGGACTGGATGGATGGATGGATGGATGGATGGATGGATGGATGATGGATGGATGATGGATGATGGATGGATGGATGGATGATGGATGGATGGATGGATGGATGATGGATGATGGATGGATGGATGGATGGATGGATGGATGGATGATGGATGGATGGATGGATGGATGGATGGATGATGGATGGATGGATGGATGGATGGATGGATGGATGGATGGATGATGGATGGATGGATGGATGGATGATGGATGGATGGATGGATGGATGGATTGATGGACAGGATGACAGACAGGTGGGTACAATGAATGAAGGGTGGATGGATGGGGTGTGGAGGGGGCAGAGAGGATGGATCCGGTGGGTGGAGGTGGACGGGGTGTGGTGCTGGGATGGGAGTGGGGGCAGAGGGGGATGACAGCACTGGGTGCTCTGTGGGCACTATGGGGAGCTGTCCCAGCGCCGTCCCAGCGGTGAGGGACGTGTGGCACCTCAGGGACTCCTGCACTCCTGCAGCATCTGTCCATCTGTCTGTCTGTCCATCCCTCCTTCAGCCCAGCCCTCTATTGGCACATCCATCCCAACACCCGACTGTCTTCCTGTCCACCCACACCTCCACCATCACTGTTCATCCCCCCCTTTGTCCATCTGTCTGTCCACCCCCATCCAACGCATCGCCCCCATCCGTCCATCCGTCCATCCGTCCATCTGTCCAACCATCTGCCGACCCAGACACAACCCACCCCCTCCATCCACCTGTCTGTCCATCCATCCATCCACCTGCACATCAGACTGCCTGTCCATCCATCCCTCTATCCCTTCTCCATCGGTCCATCTGTCCATCCACCTCCACCCAATCCACCTCCACCCTCCCTTCCCCTGTCCGTCCGTCCATCCCTTGTCCATCTGGCTGCCCATCCATCTGCTCCCCCCTACCTTTGCCTGCCCACACGCGCCTGTCTGTGCGTCCGTCCCTCCTTTAATACTCTCACCCTTCACCTGTCTGTCCGTCCGTCCCTCCTTCCTCCCTCCCTCCCCGTCCCCAGCTGCGCCCCCACCACCTCCATGGGGGCAGGACCTGGGGAGAGGGGGGGGGGGGGGACGGGACAGAATGAGGCCGGGAGGAAGAGGAAGGAGGGGATGAATGGGAGGTGACAAATGGTCGGTGGCAGCGCTTCCGTCCCGTCCCCGTCCTTGTCCCCGCCGCGCTCCCCGCGGCACAGAGGGGCCCTTTCAGCCCACGCCAGCGTTTGGCCCCACTGCAGGGCACGGTGCCGGGGACGCGGTGCCGCCATGGGGGGTCCCCTTGGAGCCCGTTGGTGCCGCGTTGGCCAAAGAAGGGGGAGGTGGGGGGGGCTCGGACAGCCGGGTGGCACCGCGCTGCCCCGCCGGGTCACCCCCTGCTGCGGACACAGAGCGGGGACGGGGGCGCAGCGGGGACCTCAGCCCTGGACCGCGCCACCGTGTCCCCAAAGCCACCGTGTCCCCAAAGCCACCTCCTGTCCCCAACGCCACCTCCTGTCCCCCCCAGGTCACCACGCATCCCTACCCCACCTCTGTGGGGTCCCCATAGCCCCTTTCCCCAACCCCAAAGCACTGCTGTACCCCATTGGCTGCACCCCAACGCCCCCCCCCCCGGGGGTCCCTGCGCCCCACCCCTCTCCCACACACCTCTTAGGGTCCCCAAACCCCTTCAGGACCCCCATCCCCCTCATCCAACCCCATAGGACCCCCGTACCCACTTGGCTGCACCCCAACACCCCTCTTTGTGCTTCCTGCACTATTTCCCCCTCTAACTCCCCTTCCCCCCCCCCCCCCCGGACCGCCCTACTGCCACCCTACATGTCCCCGACACGGGCTGTGACATGGCACCGCTTGTTCCCCGCTCACGTACGGTGCCGTGGGGCACAGCTCGGAGCCCGGCTCAGTTACCCATTAACTCCAACCCCATAACTCTCCTCCTGCCTCACCTCCCCCTTCCCATATCCCATATCCCATAGGGATGCACCTCCCCCCCCCCCCCCCCCCATTTTTTTGCTGTGTCCCATTGGCATGGGGTGCTCAGGACCCCCATACTCAGTGACCATAAACCCGAGGGCTGTGGGTGTCCCTATTTGCAGTCCCTGAGACCCTATAAGGCATTGGGGTGCCCAGGACACCTACATGGAGGTTATGGGGTGCCAAGGACTCCTACATATATATATATGGGGTCTCTAGACCCCTATGGGAGGGTATTGGGGTGCTCAGGAATCCATATATGTGACTCCCAGCCCCAGGACTGATTGTGCCCCTAATTATGGTCCCTGGGACCCTATAGAGAATTGGGAGCCCAGGACACCTATGATTATGGGTTATTCAGGATTCCTATTGGAGTTGGAGATATGGGATCCGGGAGATCCCTGTGCCCACATTATGGGTTATATAGGAGATATAGGATCCCCAGGACCCCCATGTAGATGTTATAGGGTGCTCAGGACCCCCAAGTAACAGATACGGGATGGGGATGGCAGCAATGGGGACGCTATGAAGTTGCTCCCATAGGGCTGTTGGGGGGGTGGGGGGGGGATGTGCAAGGGCGGGCGGAGAAGGGGGGGGACACGGGGACAGTGGGGCCATTGTGCGCCCCGGAGGAGCGGCCTCAATGGGGCACAATGGGGCTTTGATGAAGCGCTTCGTTAAGATTCAGAGCCATGTGCCCACTGTCCGTGTCCCCCCCCCATCCCCCTGTCACCTCCTTCCCCCCCCCCCCCCCGCCACCAGGTCCCCTGCCCTTGTCCTGGGACCCCCACGTTGCCCCCAGGTTTTGGCACAGCTGTAGGGTCGCTGGGGCTGGGGGGAGTCGGGGGGTCTGTGGGGTTATGGGTTCCCTGGGGACTGGGGAGGAGGGGGGAGCTCCATGGGATTGAGGAGGGGTCCATGGGGTTGGAGGTGTGCATGAGGTTGAGGGGTCCTTGGTGTTGGGGGGTCTGTGGGGTACCTGGTGTTCAGGGGGGTCTCTGAGGTTGGGGGGTCCCTGGGGTGGAGGAGTCCAAGAAATTGGGGAGCTCTGAGGGTGGGGGGTCCCTGGGGGAGGAGGAGTCCATGAGGTTGGGCTCCCTGGGGTTAAGGGCTCCCTGGGGTTAAGGGCTCCCTGGGGTTAAGGGGTCCCTACGGTCGGGGGGTTCTTGAGCTGGGGGTCCATGGGGCCGGCGAGTCCATGGGGTTGTTGTGCCTATGGGAGATGGCGGTGCCAGTGCCGATGGGGCAGATAAGGGCAGCAGGGACAGCGTGGCCCCGATACGCCGCAGAGAGTCCACAGCACCGGAAATACGGCCTCGTTATCCCCAACCCCAATTAACTGCAGCCAATTAACTCGAGTCACCCACACTCCATAGCCCAGACCTGGTCAACTGCAAGCCATAACCCACAGCGGATAACCCATAGCTGATAACCCACACCTGGATAATCCACAACCCATAACCCATAGCTGATAACCCACACCTGGATAATCCACAACCCATAACCCATAGCTGATAACCCACACCTGGATAATCCACAACTCATAACCCATAGCTGATAACCCACACCTGGATAACCCACAACTCATAACCCATAGCTGATAACCCACAGCTGATAACCCACAACCCATAACCCATAGCTGATAACCCACACCTGGATAACCCACAACCCATAACCCTCAGCTGATAACCCATAGCTGATAACCCATGCCTGAGATAATCCACAGCCAATAACCCACACCCGATAATCCACACCCCATAACCCACTCCCCATTCCCACCCTCCCACCCCCCTTCTGCCCCCCCGGCCTGACCCCACAGCGCCATTCATCTGGCACAGCCAATCTGCTGCCCCACTAATCCCAACCCGGTTCATCCGGCCTGCCCAACCCGCAGCCCCGCTCACCCAGGTAACTCAGCTGTGGTTTGGCTCCCAGTTAATCCCACACACCCAACCTGCAGCCCAGGTAACCCACAGCCTGGTTAGTTACAGCCTGGTTAGTTACAGCCTGGTTAGTTACAGCCTGGCTAACCACATCTTAGTTAACCCACAGCTGAGTTAACTCACAGCCTGGTTAACTCATATCTTAGTCAACCCATAGCCTGGTTAACCCACAGACCAGGAAAGTCATAGCCTGGTTATCCCATAGCCTGGTTATCCCATAGCCTGGTTAACCCGTAGCTCAGTTAACCCATAGCTCAGTTAACCATACCCTGGAGGTAAGGGGCAATGAGGCTGTGGAGATGTGGGGTTAAGGGACTGTCTGGATATGGGGCCATGGGGGACACGGGGACACAGCAATGGGGAATATGGGGGTGGGGGACACGGAGACACGGAGCTGAGGGACGTGGGATGGGGACATGGGGACATCGGGGATGGGGTGAGAGGGGGATGTGGGGACACTGGGAGGTGGAGAAGGGGACTGTGAGGGTGTGGGGTCAGAGGACATGATGACATTGGGGACATGGGGACGTGGGGATGGGGGACATGGAGATGGGGAACGTGAGGAGGTGGGGTCAGAGGACACGGGGACGTGGATGTGGGGCTGGGGGACGTGGGGACGCAGAAACACGGACATGGGGTGATGGGGACACCAAGGGGCTGGGGACACTGACAGAGCCCCGTCTGCTCCAGGAGGGGCACGCAGCCCCCCCCCACTACGGGGCCTTTTTGGGGTGGGGGGGCTCAGGGGTCCGCGCCCACCCCCCCAGCACCACGCAGCCCCTTACCTTCGCTGTGGGGCCGCGGGGGGTGCGTGGCCGCGCTCAGCCCTCCCGCTGCCGCCGTGTCCCCATATGGGTTTGATGGGACGGGGCCCGGCTGGCACCGATTGGAGGGAACGGGGAGGGGGGCCCACGCGCGGGGGGGTGGGGGGGGCGTGGGGAGGAGCCGGCGTGGGGCGGCGAGGGGGGGGTGGGGGGGTTAATGGGGTGGAAAACGAGCCCGGGGCGGGTCACGTTACCGGCTGTGGGGCGGGTGGGGGGGGGGGGGGAGGGCGGGCACGGAGCGCCCCCACACCTCGATCTGGGGGGAGGCACCCACGCGTGTTTCACAGGGGGTCGCTGGGAGCCCACGGCGGGTGCTGGGACCACGCTTCGGGGTTGGGGTCGTGGGCAGAGGTCACCTCCGTGCGCGTGTCCATCCCCCCCATTGTCTGTGCGTGGGGATGGGGCGCAGCTCCCCACTGTCCCGCTCGTCTTTCGCGTGGGGGGCCGGAGTGAGGAGGTGGGACCCCACCGGGGGGTTCTGGGACCCCGCTGCGCTTTTGGGGTCACGTTCGGAGCTGATCCCGGGCGTGTCCGTCCCCTCCCCATAGGATCCTGTGCGGGGTGGGGGGGTGCGTGGGGCTGCGTGTCCGTGGGCTCGTGGGGCCGTGGCCGCGTTCCGCCCCCCCCACACGCACAGAGCTCCGCTGTTCCCGGCGCGGTTCCCCCGTGGCCGCGGCACAAAGAGCCTTTGTTCACCCGTGGGGGGGCGGAGGGGAGGGGAGGGGCTACGGGCGGCCCTGGGGCTTCTGAGGGGGGGGGGTATGAGAGGGGAGTTGAGGGGTCTCGCGTGGGGTCGAGTCACGCGTGGGGGATTTGGGGATGCGGAGATGGGGAGGTCAGGGTAACCCCCACCGCCCCCTGCCCATCAGTGGGGGGAGGCACAGGGAGGTACCAGGTAAGGGGGCGTCCTGCTGCCCCATATACCCCCATGGCCCCACACAACCCCCGGGGTCTCTGCACGCCCCCCCCCCACAACTGCAGCACTGCCCCTCTGTGCGACCCCCCGCCCAGCTCAGACTGGAGGGATGGAGATGGACTGGGACAGAAGGATGGGGGCGCTGGGAGGGACTGGGGGGACTGGGACAGAATAAGAGGCAGCACGGCGACGGACTGGGATGGACTGGGATGTACTGGGATGGACGGGGATGGACTGGGGTGGACTGTGATGGATGGGGATGGATGGGGATGGACTGGGATGGACTGGGATGGACGGGGATGTACTGGGATGGACGGGGAGTTCGGGGGGGGGGAGGCAGAACGAGGCCGAGGGGGGCGGGGCCTCAGAGAAGGCCACGCCCCGACGATCAAACCACGCCCCCAATCAGACCACGCCCCCCGCAGCAGCCCGGTTCGCCTCGTGCCACGCCCCGCCCGCAAAGCCCCGCCCCCTTTCAGCCAGACCACGCCTCCATCCCGCAGGCCACGCCCCCTCCTCATGTCCACGTGTCCTTACGGTCACGTTCCCGCCTCCCACCCGGCGGTGGGGGGCACTGCCGGAACGGGGGGGGGGGTCCGGGCCCTGCGCCGCGATCCCCCGTGGGGCCGTGGGCGGTGCGAGGGGGCGGGGGGCGCAGCGCTGTTTGTTCAGCTGTGGGGCGGGGGGGGGGATGGAGGGACACGGGGGGATCCACGGGCACAACCCCGCGTGGGGGAGATGGGGGGAGGAAATGGGGGGGTGGGGGGAGAGGGGTGTGAAGTGGGGGCACTGGGACTGACTGGGATGGACTGGGGGACCGGGATGGGGGGGGGGCGGGTCTGGAGAGACTGGAAGGACTGGGGTGGGCTGGGATGGACTGGGAGAGATACTGGGATGGACTGGGAGAGACTGGGATGGACTGGGAGAGATAATGGGAATACTGGGACGGACTGGGAGCTGCTGGGGCAGGCTGGGATGGACTGGGACTGCCAGGGATACTGGGGAGAACTGGGACAAACTGGGAGAGACTGGGAGGAGAGTGGGAGGTCTGGGGATACTGGGAGGACTGGATGCTCTGGGATGGGATGGGAGATACTGGAGGTACCAAGAGAACTGGGACAAACTGGGATGTACTGGAATGAACTGGAGTTCTGGAACCCTGGGGTGCTGCAGAGCAAGCTGTGGGGGGGGCGGTGCACACCAGGTATGGGGAACTGGGAGCACTGGTGCAGACTGGTGCCACTGGTGCAGTTACACCCCTCAACCCCCCCAGTCGCCCTTGGGCTGCCCTTGAGCAGCAGCCGTTGCCATGGAGATGGGGGGGGGGTACTGGGAGGGCACTGGGGGGGTACTGGGAGTCCTTGGCTGTGGCCTTAACCCCCCCTTCCCAGTATGTAACCCCCCCCTCTGGGACTGGGGGAACTGAGGCTGTACTGGGAGGACTGGGGCCGTACTGGGAGAAGTGCTGGGGGAACTGGGACGACTCCAAGGGAACTGGGATAGAACCGCACTGGGACAACTGGGACAGTACTGGGATAACTGGGATGGTGCTGGGGGAACTGGGATCGTACTGGGAGAGCTGGGATAGGACTGTACTATGAAAACTGGGACTTGGGAAATCTGTACTGGGAAGAGTGGGAGAAGTGGGACAGAACTGGGGGAGCTGGGATAAGGTCATACTGGGAGAACTGGTGCTGTACTGGTTGAAGTGGGACGATGCTGATTAAAATAGTTCCGTACTGGGAGAACTGGGATTGTACTGGAATGAATGGGATCGTACTGGGAGAACTGGGATGATACTGGGAAAAATGGGACAGTATTGGGAGAACTGGGACAGTACTGAGAGAACCAGGATGGCGCTGGGAGAACTGGTGCCTTACTGGTTGAACTGGGATGGCACTGGTTGAATGGGGACCATCTGATGACAACTGGGACCGTGCTGGGAAATCTATACTGGGAGAACTGGGACCACAGTGGGAGAAGTGGGATGGCACTGGAAGAAGCGGGACTGTACTGGTTGAACTGGGACCACCCAAAGACAACTGGGACCATACTGGGAGAACTGGTTTATGATCACGTTGGGAGAAACAGGATTATACTGGGAGAACTGGGACTGGACTGGGAAAAGCGGGACCGCGCTTCGCTCCCCCCGACCCCGAGTAGCCCACCTCGGCTTGCACCGCCGCCCCCACGCGTGACCGAGCCTTCCATTCACTCCCTGTCCCCGTGGGGGGGTCCGGAGGGGCGGTGCGGTCCAGGGGGGGCGCCGGGAAGGGGGGTCCGGGGGGGGGGGGGGGGGGGGGGGGGGGCGGAGCCCGAAGGGTTTTTCTCCGCCGTCTCCGCCGCCGCCGCCGCCCACGAGTGTCCGCGGAGCGACAGCAGCGCGATGGGCAGAGGGGTGAGTAGGGGCAGCTCCCACGCGTGGGGGGCGCGGAGCCACGCGGGGCACCCGCTCGGGGGGATCCGTCCGCGTGGGCTCCCGCCCTTCCACGCGCGGCACGGACACACGCGTGTCACACAGCCGCCCGCTCGGGACTCCCGTCCGCCCACGTGTGGTACCGACCCACGCGGGACTCGAAGCCTCGCGTGGCGCACACCCACGTGGTCTCCCGGCTGCCCGTTCAGGGCAACGACCCACTCGGGGCTCCCACCGACCCACTCGGGATGAACCCTCCTGGTGGGCTCTCAGCCACGTGTGGGACCGACCCACGCGTGCCACACACGCACACGGGGCGCACGGACCCTCTCGGATCCCCCCTCCCCTTCCCACACCTATTCCTGTCACCCTCTCAGCCCCGCGTGGGTTCCGTCCCCCCTCCCGCCCCTTTGCGTGTCCCGCTGTGACCCCACGCTCCCACGGTCACCCCCCCCCACGAGGGAAAACGGCAGCTCAGCCCCCCCCGCCGCCCTCCCCCACCCACCCGTGTCCGTGTCCCCGCGGGGTCGGTGGCCCCGCGCCATGGTCACACGGCAGCTCCTCGCCACGGGGGTCGCCATCGCTATGGCAACGTCATGGGGGGGCTGAGAGGGGGGAGGGGGAGGGAAGGGGGGCAGTGGTGCCGTTGACCCCCCCCCCCCCAACGGCCACGTGACTCCACCTCGCTGTGCCCCCCCTCCCCCCCCCAAAACAAAAGTAAACAATCGCTGCAAACGCTGCAGGGACCCCAAAATTCCCCCCCCCCCCTCCCCAAGCAGAAATGGCCTCAAGTGGGAGGACGGGGGGGGTCCCGAGGGGGGGGGCACACATTGCAGTTCTCCTCCCACCCCACCTTTCTGAGCCCCCTCACCCCATAAATCCCCGAGGTGCCCCCCCCCCCCCATAGAACAGAGCCCAAAATTGAGGGTGAGGGGGCGACCCTCCCCCCATAAGTAGAAATGACTGCACTTAGTTAACCCCAATATGTGGGGGATGGGGGGGGGGGGGACACATTGCAGCTCTTCTCCCAGCCCCCCCCGGCCCCCCAGCTCAGTGGGGTGGTGTTTGGGGGGCAGCCAGACCCCCTCCCCCCCCCGCGGTAACACAACCCCACGTTGCTCCCACTGCTGTTTTTGGCACTGGGGCCATTTTCCATGACACCATCACGGCCCCCCCCGGTCCCGTCCCCCCCCCTTCCCACCTCTGTTCCCACCCCCCCATGTTACCCCCCCCCCCCCCCCATTCCTTCTCCTGCCAACCCCATGGGACGTGTCACGGCGCTGAGCCAGCACAGCTGACCCCCCTCCCCCCCCCATCCCCTTGGTGACACAGGGGGGTGCATGTCCCTTTCCCCCCCCCCCCCCCTCAGCCCCCCCCGTGGGGACAGCAGGTTCCTGGCGCTGCGCCCCTCCCCTGCCCGCACTGGCATCCCTGGCATTGGGGGCGGTTTGGGGCGGGGGGGGGGGGGGGCTTCGTGGCTTCTGGGGACACCCCCGTGGTGGCCGAGGCACCCCGTGACCTCCCATGACCCCGTGACCCCCCGTGACCCCCCATGGCCCCATTAACGCACCCCTAGTGACACCCTATGGCCCTGCTGACTCCACCCTGGTGACCCCCCCCTCACCCCAGTGACCCTCGTTGACCCACCGTGACCCCAGTGACACCCCCATAGTGACACCCCCATGGCCCTGGTGACCCCGTGACCCCAGTGACACCCCCTGGTGACCTTCGTGACCCCAACGACCCCCTACGGCCGCAGTGACCCCCCCCATAACCCTGATGACCCCACAGCCCCAATGATCCCCATAAGCCCGGTGACCTCCATGACCCCAAGTGACCCCCCCATAGCCCTGGTGGCCCCAATGACCCCAGTACTCCCCCCCAAACCCCTGCTGACCCCCCCTCACACCCCAGCGACCCCCCTGACCCCGGTGCCCCCTTCATAGCCATGCTGAATCCCCATGACCCCGATGACCCCCATCACTCCAGTGCCCCCCCAAGACCCCAGTGCCCCCCATAGCCCTGGTGACCATATGACCCTGCTGACCCCCATCTCCCCTGTGACCCCCATAGCCCTGGTGACCCCATGACCCTCTCACCCCCCATCACCCCCCGTGACCCCGGTGCCCCCCCCGTGACCCCGATGACCCCCATCACCCCGGTGACCCTCCATAGCCCTGCTGACCCCCGTGACCCCGGTGCCCCCCCCCATAGCCCTGCTGACCCCCCCATGACCCCGGCGACCCCCCCGTCCCCACGCCTCCGCCCCGCGCTGCCGTCCTGCCCCCTCGATGATGCCGGTGGCCACGGTGACGCCCTCGCTGGCGGTGACATCCATGCCCATGGTAATGACACCCGCGCCCACGGCCGTGCCGCGGTGGCAGCGCTTCGCGTGACCTCAGTGCCGCTGTCCCCACGGCGTCCCCACGGTGTCCCCACTGTGTCCCCCCCCCCAGGACGGCCGCGAATATTCCCCCGCTGCCACCACGTCCGAGAATGGGGGAGGGCGGCGCAAGCAGAAGGAGAAGGAGTTGGATGAGCTGAAGAAGGAGGTCAACCTGGTGAGGAGGAGGGGGGCGATGTTGGGGGGGGTTGGGGACACGGGGTCATGGGGTGACGCGGTGACGTCCGGCGTGTGTCCCATGTGTCCCCTCCGCCTGCAGGATGACCACAAGTTGTCCCTGGATGAGCTGGGAAGGAAGTACCAGGTGGATCTGTCCCGGGTGAGATGTCCCCGAGTGCCACCACCCTGCCCACAAGTGTCCCCCCATGTCCCCCCATGTCCCCCCATGTCCCCCCATGTCCCCCCATGTCCCCCCGTGTCCCCCTGTGTCCCCCATGGTCCCACGTCCCCCCATGTCCCCACAGGGGCTGAGCAATGCTCGTGCTGCAGAGGTGCTGGCTCAGGACGGCCCCAACGCTTTGACCCCCCCCCCCACCACCCCCGAGTGGGTGAAGTTCTGCCGGCAGCTCTTTGGGGGTTTCTCCATCCTGCTCTGGATCGGCGCCATCCTCTGCTTCCTGGCCTACGGCATCCAGGCCGCCATGGAGGATGAGCCGTCCAATGACAACGTGAGGGGATGGGGGGGCGGGGGGACATGGGGGTGGAGGGGGACAGGGGGATGGTGGGGGCATGGAGACAGCGGGGACTGGGGACATGGGGACACAGCGAGGTGTGGGGATGGGGACGTGGTGCTGCAGGGACATGATAACATGGGAACACTGGGGCATCATAGGGGACACTGACACCATAAGGGGACAGGGATGTGGGAATGACACGGGCACAATGGGACATGGAACAGTGGGACGTGGAACAATGGGACGTGGAACAATGGGACGTGGAACAATGGGACGTGGAACAATGGGACATGGGCATTGTTTGGACATAGGCATGATGGGGGCATGTTGGGGTGGGGGGGCATAGAGCATCCCGATTGTCACCATGTTGTCCCCATGGCTGTCCCCAGCTGTACCTGGGGGTGGTGCTGGCTGCTGTCGTCATCGTCACCGGCTGCTTCTCCTACTACCAAGAGGCCAAGAGCTCCAAGATCATGGACTCCTTCAAGAACATGGTGCCGCAGGTGTGGCCACAAACAGAACCGCTGCTGGGCCGGGGGGCACCAGAATGGAGGGGGTAGCAGGTCTGGTATAGGGTGGGTACCAGGACTGGTATGGGGGGGGCACTGGGATGAGAAGGGCACCAGGACTGCTATAGGATGAGCACCAGGTCTGCTATAGGATGAGCACCAGGTCTGCTATAGGATGAGCACCAGGTCTGCTATGATGTGAGCACCAGGACTGGGCTGGGGTGGGCACCCGTCCTCCTGTAGGATGGGCACCAGGACCAGTGTAGGGTGGGCACCAGTTCCACGTGGGTTGGGCACCATATCTGCTATGGGGGGTGGCTCCGGGTCCTTGCTCCACGCTGGGTGGGGGGGTCCCAGCAGCTGATGGTGCCCCCCCCCCAGCAAGCCCTGGTGATCCGCGAGGGAGAGAAGATCCAGATCAACGCAGAGAACGTGGTGGTGGGCGACCTGGTGGAGGTGAAGGGCGGAGATCGCGTCCCCGCCGACATGCGCATCATCTCCTCCCACGGCTGCAAGGTGGGCGGGGGGCGCCGGTCCTGGGATGGGAACTGGGGCCGGTGTGGGGTGGGCACGGGGTGTGTTGTGGGGCGGCGTCTGGGCAGGGTGGTGGGACTGGCCTGGGGACACGGGGTCAGCTCAGGTGTCACCCACTGTCACCCCCCTGTCCCCCCGCCGCCCCGTCCCTTCCAGGTGGACAACTCCTCGCTGACGGGGGAGTCGGAGCCGCAGACCCGCTCCCCAGAGTTCACCCACGAGAACCCCCTGGAGACGCGCAACATCTGCTTCTTCTCCACCAACTGCGTGGAAGGTGAGCTCAGCTCCCGTGGCTGCGTCCCCACCGGCACCTGGGGGGTGGGTGCCCCCGCCGCCCCTCCACGTCCCCCTGTGTGTGTCCCTCAGGCACCGCCCGCGGCATCGTCATCTCCACGGGGGACCGCACGGTGATGGGCCGCATCGCTTCGCTGGCGTCGGGGCTGGAGGTGGGTCGCACGCCCATCGCCATGGAGATCGAGCACTTCATCCGCCTCATCACCGGCGTCGCCGTCTTCCTCGGCCTCTCCTTCTTCATCCTGTCCCTCATCCTGGGCTACACGTGGCTGGAGGCCGTCATCTTCCTCATCGGCATCATCGTGGCCAACGTCCCTGAGGGGCTGCTGGCCACCGTCACCGTAAGGGCCACCGATGGGGCAGCGGGGTGGGCGGGCTGGGAGTGCTGGTTACACTGGGCTTGGAGCATTGGGTGCCCTCTTATGGGTGCCCTGTGAAACCTATGGGTGCCCTGTGTGCCCCATGGGTGCCCTATAAACCCCCTAGGTGCCCTATGAGACTAATGGGTTCCCTATGAGCCTCATAGATGCCCTATGAGCCCCGTGAGTGCCCTCTCTGCCCCATGGGCTCCCCCTGACACCCATGGGTGCCCCTCCAGGTGTGCCTGACGCTGACGGCCAAGCGCATGGCGCGCAAGAACTGCCTGGTGAAGAACCTGGAGGCGGTGGAGACGTTGGGCTCCACATCCACCATCTGCTCTGACAAAACCGGGACCCTGACCCAGAACCGCATGACGGTGGCCCACATGTGGTTCGACAACCAGATCCACGAGGCCGACACCACCGAGGATCAGTCGGGTGGGTGGCTGCACTCCATCCCGTGGGGCTCCATCGCTCCGCTCCTCATCCAGCCCCTGAATTCCCCACCCCCGGGTGTGCCCTGCTCCTCTCTGTGTGTCCCCAGACCCCCATGGGGTGTCCCCGGGGTACTCGGGCTGTGACACACGCTGTCCCCCAGGTGCCACCTTCGATAAGCGCTCGCCCACCTGGGCTGCTCTGGCACGCATTGCCGGGCTCTGCAACCGCGCCGTCTTCAAACCAGGACAGGAGAACATCTCCATCTCCAAGGTCAGTGCCCAGCCCGGACCCCAACCCTGACCCTATAACCATAGCCCTGACCCTGTAGTCTGAACCCTGACCCCGACCCAAACCCAGACCCTAACCCAAACCCTAATTCTAACCCTGCCGCCAGCCCAACCTAACCTTGACCTTAACCTATAACCTCAACTGTAACCCTAATCCTGGCCCTGATCCTAACCCAAACCCACCCTAAACCTAACCCTAAACCCAAGCAACCCTAACCCCATCCCTGCCCCTGCCCCCATCCCTGGCCCAGCTGCACCCTGGGGTTGGGGTGACATCCCCACCACCTGTCGGTGTCCCCATGTGTCACCTCCCCCCCCACCTCCCCCCAGCGTGACACCGCAGGCGACGCGTCCGAGTCGGCGCTGCTGAAATGCATTCAGCTCTCGTGTGGCTCCGTCAAGAAGATGCGGGACAAGAACCCCAAAGTCACCGAAATCCCATTTAACTCCACCAACAAGTACCAGGTGGGGCCGCAGCGAGGACGCAGGGTGGGAACACGGGGTGGGGACTGACGGGGTCTGGGGACCGAAGGGGTTGGAGACAGAAAGATCTGGGACCCAAGGGTTTGGGTCCAAGGGGGCTGGGGTTGGGGACCCAGGGGCTGGAGGTCAAAGGGATTGGGGATCCAAGGTTTTCGGGATCCAGGGCTTTGGGGATCCAAGGGTTTGGGACCAAAGGGATCGGGGAGCCGAGCTGTCGGTGCCAGCACGTGGCCATCCCCGCAGCTCTCCATCCACGAGCGGGAGGAGGACCCGCAGGGACACATCCTGGTGATGAAAGGGGCCCCCGAGCGCATCCTGGAGCGCTGCTCCCGAATCCTGCTGCAGGGCCAGGAGGTGCCCCTGGACGAGGAGATGAAGGAGGCCTTCCAGAACGCATACCTGGAGCTGGGGGGGCTGGGGGAGCGAGTGCTGGGTATGGGAAGGAACTGGAGGAGGGTCCTGGGGGGGCTTTGGGGATGTTATGGGGGCGTTATGGGGGGGTTTAGGGTGGTTGTGGGGGGATTTGGTGGGTTATAGGGATCTTTGGGTGCCTTCCAGAATGCCTAAATGGAGCTGGGGGGGCTGGGGGAGTGTGTGCTGGGGGAGTGGTGTCATGGGGAGGGAGGGTGGGGGGGAATGGGACATGGGGACACAAAGAATTGGGACATGGGAGTAGGATGGACATTGGGGCAAAAGGACATGGGGATACGGGGACAAGAGGGACGTGGGGACAAGAAGTGGGACACGGGGGTGTAGGGCTATGAGGACATGGGGGCCATGGGGACATGCAGGAGACGGAGCACAGCAGACACAGCACCGGGGGAGACAAGGGGGGGGGTGGGAGCCCCCCGTCACCCCCTGCCTCCCCCCCCAGGTTTCTGCCACCTCTACCTGCCCCCGGACAAGTTCCCGCGCGGTTTCCGCTTTGACGCCGACGAGGTGAACTTCCCCACCAGCGACCTCTGCTTCGTGGGGCTCATGTCCATGATCGACCCCCCCCGTGCTGCCGTCCCTGATGCCGTCGGCAAATGCCGCAGCGCTGGGATCAAGGTGAGACCCCAACCCGACCCCCGTCTGACCCCACAAGGATCTGCGGGCTCATGGGGGTGGTCCCGTCCTTCAGGTGATTATGGTGACGGGGGACCACCCCATTACGGCCAAAGCCATCGCCAAAGGGGTCGGGATCATCTCGGAGGGCAATGAGACGGTGGAGGACATCGCGGCGCGGCTCAACATCCCCGTCAGCCAGGTGAACCCCCGGTATGTTATGGGGTGTGGGGTCAGCATGGGAGGGCTGAGTGCTGTAGGACTGTAGAGCCAGGAATGTTGGCAATGATCTGTAGGATCCGGTCTAACCATCCCCCTGGCTCCACATGGCTGCTCATGGGATCGTTAGGTTTTTAGGGCCATCCATTCTGAACATCAACCCACCCCACTCATGGAGTTATAGGATCACAGTGTTGTTAGGGCTAGAAAAGACCTTTAGGATCACCCAGTCCAACCACCAAACCAACCCCACCGCTGTGCCCACTGACCGTGTCCCTGAACGGGACCATAGCATCATTCAGGTTGGAGGAGTCCGATCCCAGCCCATTATAGGATCATAGTGTCGTTAAGGTCAGAGGAGGCTGTTCGGATCCCCAGGTGCGACCTCAACCCACCACCCCTGCCCTATGGGGGACGAAGGGATGTGGGGACACGGGATGTGGCGAATCAAGGACTGGGGGGGCGGGGGGAGGCGGGGACATGGCGCCGTGGGCTGTGACCCCACAGGGAGGCCAAGGCGTGTGTGGTGCACGGCTCCGACCTGAAGGACATGAGCTCGGAGCAGCTGGACGAGATCCTGCGCAACCACACCGAGATCGTCTTCGCACGCACGTCCCCGCAGCAGAAGCTCATCATCGTCGAGGGCTGCCAGCGACAGGTGCCCCACCGGCCCCACACGGCGCCCCTGTCCCCTTTTGTGTCCCCATCCCATGGTGTCCCCATCCCGTGGTGTCCCTGTCCCATAGTGCCCTTGTCCCCACAGTGCCCCCATCCATCCCATTACCCCTGCTGTGTCCTTGCCCCCACAGTGCCCCCACACCCCCTCACCCCTGTGACTTCTGACCTCTCACCCTGTGCCCCCCCTGACCCCTGGACCCTCACCTCCCTGATCCTGTGACTTCTGACCCCCTGACCCCATGACCCCCATGACCCCCATGACCCCATGACCCCCCTGCCCCCTCAGGGCGCCATCGTGGCGGTGACGGGTGACGGTGTGAACGACTCCCGGCGCTGAAGAAGGCGGACATTGGCATCGCGATGGGCATCGCCGGCTCCGACGTGTCCAAGCAGGCGGCCGACATGATCCTATTGGACGACAACTTCGCCTCCATCGTCACCGGCGTCGAGGAAGGTGACCTGACAAGGACCTGACGGGACCTTCAAGGCCGCCCCCATGTCCCCAAGGGCCGCCACGGCCGCGTGGTGACACCGATCCGCCCCCAATGTCCCCGCAATGTCCCCGCAGGGCGCCTCATCTTCGACAACCTGAAGAAGTCCATCGCCTACACCCTGACCAGCAACATCCCCGAGATCACCCCCTTCCTGCTCTTCATCATCGCCAACATCCCGCTGCCCTCGGCACCGTCACCATCCTCTGCATCGACCTGGGCACCGACATGGTCAGCTGCCCCACGGCTGCCCCACATCTGCCCCATGGCTGCCTCTTGGCACCGTCACCATCCTCTGCATTGACCTGGGCACCACCATGGCCCCCATAGCTCCTCCATAGTTGCCCCATGGCTGCCCCATAGGTGGACCCGCAGTGTGTGACACAGGGTGACATGGGGTGACACGGGGTGACATGGGGTGACATGGGGTGACACGGGGTGCTCCCCCCGCAGGTCCCCGCCATCTCTCTGGCCTACGAAGCAGCTGAGAGTGACATCATGAAGCGGCAGCCGCGCAACCCCCGCACCGACAAGCTCGTTAACGAGCGCCTCATCAGCATGGCCTACGGGCAGATCGGTGCGTGCCATGGCCACTGGGGGCTACTGGTGGGCAATGGGGGTCAATGGGGGCTACTGGTGGTCAATGGGAGTTACTGGTGGCACTGGGACACCCACTGATGACTCTGGGTCTCCTACTGGTGACACTGGGATGAGCATGGGTGACATGGGGACACCTACAGGTGACACTGGGGTGCCCACGGGTGACAATGGGACACCCATGGGTGGCAGTGGGATGCCCATTGGTGACACTGGGACCCCCATTGGTGTCACTGGGACCCCCGCGGGTGTCTGTGTGTGCAGGGATGATTCAGGCGCTGGGGGGATTCTTCACGTACTTTGTGATCCTGGCTGAGAACGGCTTCCTGCCCTCGCGGCTGCTGGGGGTGCGCCTGGCCTGGACGACCGCTCCACCAACGACCTGGAGGACTCCTATGGGCAGGAGTGGGTGAGCACTGCACTGCATTGCATGTACATACTGCACTGCACTGCATTGCATGTACAGACAGCACTGCACTGCATTGCATGTACAGACAGCACTGCATTGCACTGCATTGCATGTACATACTGCACTGCATTGCATTGCATGTACAGACAGCACTGCACTGCATTGCATGTACAGACAGCACTGCATTGCATTGCATGTACATACTGCACTGCACTGCACTGCATTGCATATGCACACAGCACTGCACACACACACATCTCTGCACACACTCACTTTGGCATTGCACACTCAGTTGCCTTGCACTCGCTTGCTCACGCTCACAGCCCTGCACACACACACACACACACAGTCGCAACGCTCCCCATTGCACTGCATGCAGCACCGCCCTGCGCTCCGCTGCTCCCCTCCCCCCCTCTCACCTTGCACACGCGTGTGCCCCGCAGACGTACGAGCAGCGCAAGGTGGTGGAGTTCACGTGCCACACGGCGTTCTTCGCCAGCATCGTGGTGGTGCAATGGGCCGACCTCATCATCTGCAAGACCAGGAGGAACTCCGTCTTCCAGCAGGGCATGAAGTGGGGACCCCCCCCAGCCTCCCCCCCCCCATGGGTGCTCCTCCCCCCCACTCCCCTTATGGGTACCCCCCCACCCCATAATCGTCACCCACAGGTGCCCCCAATCTGGACCCCATAATGATTATCCACAGATGTCCCACCTCATTCCATTATCATCAATTGGGTGCCCCCCCCCACCCTCACTCCCCCCCCCATGGGTGCCCCCCCACTCCATAGGTGCCCCCCCCCACCCCATACCCCCCCACGAGTGCCCCCCCCCCACAGCTAATCATCACCCATGAGTTCCCCCCAGCCCCACCTTCCCCCGTGGGTGCCCCCTCCCACATAATCACCACCCATGGGTGCCCCCTCCACCCCATCCCCCCTCCCACCGGTGCCCCCCCCACCCATTATATCACTCCCCAACGGGACCCCCCCCCCCCACTCCCCACATCTGCCCCCCATAATAGGAACAAGATCCTCATTTTCGGGCTGCTGGAGGAGACGGCGCTGGCTGCGTTCCTGTCCTACTGCCCCGGGATGGGGGTGGCTCTGCGCATGTACCCCCTCAAGTGAGACCCCCGCCCCCATCAGCGCCCCCCACGCCTCCACCTCGGACCCCCCCCGAGCTGATGGTCCTTCCCCCCCTTTTTATAGGGTCACCTGGTGGTTCTGCGCCTTCCCCTACAGTCTGCTCATCTTTGCCTACGACGAAGTGCGCAAACTCATCCTGCGCCGCTACCCGGGAGGTGCGTCAGCCCCACATGGAACGAGACCACCCCACAGCCCACCCTGTATCCCACACCCCACAGCCCACCCTGTATCCCACAGCCCACAGCCCACCCTGTATCCCACAGCCCATATCCCGTACCCCATATTCTACGCCCTATATCCTATACTCCGTATCCCATACCCGATATCCACACCCCATATCAGATACCTCACACCCTCCCACTCAGGACCCAGTTGTCCTCCCCCACTCCCACCCCAGGAATGGAGGGGCTTTCTGGGTGGGGGGGGTTGACACCCGTGGGGGTGGGCTGTGTGTTGGGGGGGTCTCCACGGGGCAGGGCAGGATGCCCCCCCACAGCCCCCCCTCACCCCCACCATCTCCCCCTGCCAGGTTGGGTGGAGAAGGAGACGTACTACTGAGCATCGGCGTGGGACCCCCCGCATCCCCCCACCCCACAGGGACCCCCACCCACGGGGTCCCGGCCTCCCTCGCACTCCCCCCACCCCCCCTCCCCTCACTACCCCCCCCATACTAACCCCAGAGCAATAAAGCAGTTTAACCCTTTCATTGCTGGACTGCCCCTGTCAGTGCTGGGGGGTCCCCATGCCCCCATAAACCCCCACATCCCCACATGTTCTCACTGTCCCCCCCCGTTGCCCGCCCCCATCCCCATATCCTCCTACACCCCCCACCCCCCCGCGCTCCCCCCGTGTCCCCCCCACCCCTTCATACTCTCATATGTCCCGTCTGCCCCCCCACACACCCCTGATCCTCCCATATTCTTAATGCCTGCCGAACCCTATATACCCCCCATGCCCCTGTATGGTGCACTTGGGACTCTATGGGGAATTGGGGTACCCAGGACCTCCATGCAGACATTATGGGGTGCCAAGGACCCCTGTGTAGAACCTATGGGGTCGCAATGAGGACAGTCCCACAGCTTTGGGGTCACGCAGCTGCTGGGTGGGGGGAGGGGGGTGCGGGGGGGGTCGGGTTTCCCATCGTGGTGTCGGTGTCGGCCCCGAGGGTTAAAAATAACGTATCAAAATAATGGGGTCGGGGTCATCTGACACCACGTGGGGAGGAAGGAGGGACATGGCAAATGGGGGGCACCCCACAGCACTACGTGGGGGTCCCGGGCACCCAAATGGCCCCACATAGGGGTCCTGGGAACCCCATCACCTCTGCAGGGGGTCATGGGCACCCCAGTTCTCCAGGGGGTCTCGGGGACCCCATATAGGGGCACCCAGAGCCCTGGGGTTGGGGGTCACCGAGTGTGGGGGTCCCGGGCACGTATGAGGGGGAGCAGCGGGTGGAGGGAGCCCCATTGCGATGGCGTCTGTCACCAAGGGATGGGGACAAATCACGGGGGGTTCCCACGCGGGGGGCTCCCTGCCCCCATGGCCGCGTGGTGGTGACCCCTTCGCCGCTCCTTATTTTTAGCCCCCCCCGCCCCGTGCTGCCCCCTCCCCCTCTCCCTCCCCCGTCTCTTCAGGTCCCATTTCCTTCCTTAATAAGGAATAGGGCTGAACGGGGGCAGTTGGGGGCTGGGGGGGTTGTGAACCCCATGGTGCACCGTGACCCCCCGAGGGGGACCCTGACCGCCCCACGGGGATCCCCAGCCTGTGCCCCCCCTTTGTGCCCCATCTATAGAACAGCGGTGGGGGAGGTTGGGGGGGGATTTAGGGGGGGGAGGTCACGCTGTCACCCCCGTCACCGCCCCACGGCCGGAAGGGGCTGTGGCTGCCCGCTGTCCGGGGGGGGAAGGAGTCCTTCTGTCCGTCCGTCCGTCCGTCGCTGTGGGTCCCTGCGGGCCCATCCGTCCCTGTGGGGCTGTGAGTCCGTCTGTCCGTCCCTGTGGGGCTCTGAGTGCTTGTCTGTCGCTGCGGGTCCGTCTGTCCGTCCCTGCGGGGCTGTCGGTCCGTCTGTGGGTCCGTCTGTCCGTGCGGGGCTGTCCGTCTGTCCCCACCAGATACGGCCGCACGGCCCGTCCGTCTCCGAGCATTCCCGTGTCCCCCAGGGGCTGCCCGTCCGTCCGTCCGTCCGTCCCAACCCAGCCCTCCCTCCCCGCCATCACATCCATCCCTCCGTCCGTCTGTCCGCCCCGATCCGAGCCCTCCGTCCGTCCGTCCATCTCCGCATCCATCCCCTGCTCTCCCCTCCCCGCAGCTCCTCCCGTCTCTCCGTACGATGTGGGGCTGCCGGCGGCTGCTGGCGCTGCTGGCGCTGCTGGTTCTGGGGCTGCCCGCCCCGGGGGGGGCCGAGGAGGGGCTCCGCTTCCCCTCCCACGACGGAGCGCCGCGGGTTCTGTCCGTCACCGCCCGCAATCACCGCGAGGCGCTGCGCAGCTCCCCGGTGGTTGCGCTGCTCCTTCACCGGCCCGGCGGGACGCGGAGCGAACGGGAGGAGAGAGTGCTCGAGGTGGGGGGGATGGAGGGGGGCAAAAGGGGGCGGGGGGACGGGATAACGGGGGACGTTGGGGGACTGGAGGGGGGCAGATGGGGACAGATGGGGACAGCGGGGGCTGGAGGCAATGGGGGGGACATTGAGGGGCTGGGGGGACATTGAGGGGCTGGGGGGGTCAGCGGGATGTGGAGGAGCTCAAGCTGGAGGTGGGGGACAGCGGGGGGACATTGGGGACGTTGGGGTACAAAATGGGACTGGAGAGACCGGGGACAGTGGGGGGAACTGGAGACATGGAAGGGGGGAACTGGGGACAACTGGACAAAAGGGGGCAATGGGGGAGACAGGTGCCACCTGTGTGATACCTGGGGGGGGGTCAGAGCTGATGTCACCAGGTGCCACCAGCACGGCACGGGGAGGGGGGGGATGAAGGGACCCGACCCCAAAAGGCCACCAACGTGTCCCGCTGTCGTTGTCACACGCTGTGGGCACAGAAGGACCCGTTGAGGGTGGGGGGGTCGCAGTGTGGGTGGTGATGTCCCATTGGTGTCCCCCCCCCCCCCCCCCCAGCTGGCAGCGCAGGTGCTGGAGGACAAAGGAGTGGGGTTTGGCCTCGTGGATGCGGAGAAGGAAGCGGCCACAGCCCAGAAGTTGGGTAAGGGGGGGGAACCCTTATGGGTGTGGGGGGGCATTGGGGCCAGAACCCCCCATGGCTTTGATAGAGGATCAGAGGTAGCACTCTGTGTGCCCTCACTAAGAGGTAGGGGGACCCCCCCCGTGTGGAGCTGGGCCCCCCCCGTGTCCCCCGTCCAGGTATGGAGACCCCCTTGGACCCTCCTCCTCCAGTCACCCAGCCCCCCCCATTATGGTCCAGAATGCCCCAATCTGGGACACGAACCCCATGACCCCCCCAGAGCTGTCACAGGGACCCCTCTGTGCCCCCCCCACCCGGCACAGGGCTGACACCCCCCGTTTCCCCCCCAGGGATGACGGAGGAGAACAGCATCTACATCTTTAAGGGGGATGAGGTGATCGAGTACGACGGGGTGCTGTCGGCCGACACGCTGGTGGAGTTCCTGCTGGATGTCAGTGCGCCCCCCCCCCCCACATACCCCAGAATGGGACCTCCCTGCCCCCCCCAGCCCCGACACCCCCCCCTCCATCTGCCCCAGGTGCTGGAGGACCCGGTGGAGTTCATTGAGGGCGACCACGAGCTGCACGCATTCGAGAACATTGAGGAGGACCCCAAAGTCATTGGATACTTCGAGGGGGAGGAATCGGAGAGTATGTGGGGGTGCCCCCCCCCCCCCATGTCCCTTCTGCCCACCCTGAGGCGGCTCTCTCCCTCCCTCCCGCCACCCCTCCGTCTCTCTCTACCCTTCCCTCCCCCCTCCATCCCTCCCTCCATCCCTCCCTCCATCTCTCTCCCTATCCCTCCAACCTCCCTCTTTCCATACCTCCCTAACTCCCTTTCACCTTCCTTCCATCCCTCCTTTCCTCTCTCTCAATCCCTCCCTCCCTCCCTCCAATCCTCCTTCCCTTCATCCTTCTCTCCACACCTGCCTCCCTCCCTCCCTCCCTCCCTCTCTCCCTCCCTTGATCCCTCCCTCTCCCCCTCCATCCCTCCCTCAGATTTCAAAGCCTTCTCGGCGGCAGCGGCAGAGTTCCACCCCTACATCCCCTTCTTTGCCACCTTTGACCCCAAGGTATTCAGTTCCCTCTTGCTGTGCCCCACGGGGTCCTCCCCGAGCCCACGGCCCCACATCCCCACGGCCCCACATCCCCACGGCCCCACAGGTGGCCAGGAAACTGACCCTAAAGCTCAACGAGATCGACTTCTATGAGCCCTTCATGGAGGAGCCGCTCACGCTACCAACGCAGCCCCACGGCAAAGAGGAGATCGCCCGCTTCGTGGAGGAGCACAAGCGGTGGGGGCCCACCGCCCCCCTGTCCCCCACATTGGGGTCCTTTGGGGGGTGCCGTGGGGATCGGAGCTGGTTGCCACAGGGAGCTGGTTGCTATGGGGAGGGGTTGCCATGGGGACCAGGTTGTCACAGGGCTATGGTTGCCATGGGGACCAGGTTGTCACAGGGCTATGGTTGCCATGGGGATCACATTGCCATGGGGAGGTGGCTGTCAGGGAAGGTGGTTGCCATGGGGACCAGGTTGTCACAGGGATGTGACTGCCGTGGGGTTGCCATGGGGATGTGGTTGTGTGGTTGTTGGGGGAAATGGTTACCACGGGGACGTGGTTGCCATGGGGACGTGGTTACCATGGGGACGTGGTTGCTATGGGAGGTGGTTGCCATGGGGAGGTGATGGCAGGGCAGCAGTGCCCCCGGGAAGGGGGATTCCTGGTGATAGTGTGGGGGGGCTCAGGGGGGTGGTGAGCCCTGGGGGTGACCTCCCCCCCCCAGAAATAACCCCGATCCTACAGCGATCTGTGGGGCACAGGGACCCCCCATTGCTCCCCTCACTGACACCCCCTCCTCTCCCCCCCCCCCCCGACCCTCCAGGGCAACTCTGCGGAAGCTCAAACCTGAGAGTATGTACGAGACATGGGTGAGTTTGGGGGGGGGGCTGCACCCACCGCCCCCACCATCCCAAGGTGTCCCCTCTGGGTACGACCCCGTCCCATGATCCCCCCCAGGAGGACGACATCGATGGGATTCATATCGTGGCCTTTGCAGAGGAGGATGATCCTGGTAAGGGACCCCCATGGCTCCCATCTACATCCACATCCCCATCCACGTCCCCACGTCCCCACGTCCCCACGTCCCCCCGTCCCCCCCCCCACAGACGGCTTCGAGTTCCTGGAGACCCTGAAGGACGTGGCTCGGGACAACACCGAGAACCCCAAACTCAGCATCATCTGGATCGACCCCGAGGACTTCCCGCTGGTACGACCCCCCCCCCCCGAGGGGGCGCGTCTCTGCCCCCCCCCGCGCTCAGCTGTGTCCCCCCTCAGCTCATCCCCTTCTGGGAGAAAACCTTCGGCATCGACCTGTCCCGGCCCCAGATCGGGGTGGTCAACGTCACCGACGTGAGTCACGGCCGGGACCCCCCCCCGACCCCCCCATCCCACCTCCCCCCGTCCCCACACCCCCCCCGTCCCTCCGCCGTCCCAGGCTGACAGCGTGTGGCTGCCGATGGCGGATGAGGACGATCTTCCGGACGCGGCGGAGCTGGAGGAGTGGATCGAGGACGTCCTGGAGGGGGAGGTCAGCCCCGAGCACCATGACGGCGCCGCTGACGACGCTTAGGGCCGGTCCGTCCGCTCGGCGCGGCCATTAAAGCGCCCGTAGAGCCGGCAGTGCGCTGTGTGACTGCGGGAACGGGGGGGGGCACCATGCGGGATGGGCCCCGTGTGTGGGGATGGAGGGGGACAGCGCAGGGAGGGGACACTGCGGGGATGGGGACACTGCGGGGATGGGGACACGTGGTGATGGGACACCCTGAAGGGAGGGGGACACCCTGAAGGGGGTGGGGACACCCAGCGGGGATGGGGTCGCCCCGAAGGGCTGGGGACACCCGCCGGGGATGGGGACGCACGAAGGGGGCGGGGAAACCCGGACGGGGCCGGGGTCAGCGCTGCGGGTCGGAGCGCCGGGAGAGGCCCGTGACACAGGGGGTCCCCCCGCCACATCCCGCTCCCCCCCCCCCGAGCTTTGGGGTTCGGGCTCCGCGCGCTGACGGCGCCCCCCGCCGTGGGTTCGGGGCGGGGCCGGGGGAGGGGGCGGGGCTTAACGGGGCGTGGCGGAAAGAGGGCGTGGCCTCAGACTCCGCCCCGCCGAGCGGAGCAGCGAGAGACGGAGCGGCTGCAGCGGCGGTACCGCCATCAGCACCGGCACCAGCACCGGAACCGACACCGACACCGGCCGGTACGGGAACGGCAGCGGGAGGGGGAGGGGGGCATCGGCACCCCGAGGGGGGGCCCGCACTCGCACCCCCTCCTCTATCCGACCCCCGCAGATCCCCCCCCGCCCTCGTAGATCTCTCCATCCTCCATTGACGCCCCCCGGCCATTGAGCGGCCCTGTCCCCAAAGCCCCCCCCCCCCTTTCCGGCCACAGACCCCCCATAGAACCCCCCGTCTCCATTGACCCCCCCGCGGCCATGGATGCCTCCAGCCCCACACACCTCCACATCCTCAAGACGCCCCCCAGCCACAGAACCCCCCCCCCCCCTCCCGCCCCCTATAGACCCCCCGTCTCCATTGCCACCCTCCATCCTCAGAGACCCCCCCCCGGCCACAGCCCCCCACCCCCTTAGGCTCCCCCATCCCTAAAGACCCTCCCACATCCATAGACCCCTCCAACCCCATAGAATCCCCCCCAGCTATAGATCTCCCAACAGACCCCCCATGGAGCCCCCCCATCCCCACAGACCCCCCCGTGGCCATATTCGCCTCTAACCCCATAAACTCTCCCCAGCCACAGACCCCCCCCCCATCAACGTAGACCCCCCGTCCTCAGAGACCCCCCCCCCTCCCACAGATCCCCCCGGCCTCAACTCCTCCCCTTACCGACCCCTTCCGACCCCACAGACCTCCCCGTCCCCATAGCCCACCCCCCATAGACACCCATCACTTCCCATAGACCCCTCCCCAAATTGCCCCTCCCATTCCCCCCCCCCCCGGTGGTACCGGGACCCCCCCGGCCGTACTCTCCCTCCCCCCCCCACCCCATAGACCCCTCCCGGTCCTGCCCCCCTCCCCATTTGTTCCCCCTCCCCCCCCGGTGCCACTTTCGCTTCTCCTTCCCCATAGCAGACAGGGGGGGGATTTCAAACCCATGACGCCGCCGACCCCCCCCCCCAGATCCGTCGGTGCCACTCGGCGTCAGCGCCCCCCCAACCCGACCCCCCCCCCCCCCCCCCTCAGATCCCCTTCCCCACGATGTCACCCCCCGGCCGATAGTGCCCCCTCCCATCCCCCTCCCCGGCCGCGTGATGTCACCACGTGCCCCAAACTGGGGCCAAAATGGGACGACTGGTGACCACCCCCCCCCCTCCCCGGGAGCCCCCGAACCATCAGGCTGGGAAGGGTTGGGGGGGGGGATGGGGGGGGAGCATGACCCCACTATGGGCTCTCAATGGGGAAAGGGAAGTAGAGATTTGGGGGGAGGGGGGCATCCAGATGTGCCCAGATGTGTTCAGATGTGACCCCCCCCCTCCAGCTGTTCCCTATGGGGCCACCCCCACCGTGACTCAGTTTCCTCCCCCCCCCTCCCCCCCCCCAAAAGGACCTATTGTCCCCAGTGGCACAAAGGCCATTTGTCCCCGTGTCACTCCGGGGGGGGCGGGGGGGGGGGGGAACACACACAGAATGGGGGCACCCCTTAAATCCCCCCAAAAAAATCAATGGGAGGGGGGGTTTATTTGGGAGCTCCCCATCCAAATCCAATCCCCCCCCCCTCTTAAAGTGAGGCCAGGGCAGGGTGAGGTGGGGCGGGGGTTATTTGGGGACCCCCCCACATCGCTCGTCCTCCAGACCCCCCCTCCCAAACTCTCCCACCCCCCCCCCCATAGCTTTGATGGACGGAGCGCGGGAGACAAAGGCGGGAAGGAAGTGCCCCCCCCCGCATCCTGCCGGCCCCCCCCGCCCCCCCCTCCCCACGGGAACGGGATTTAGGGATTACAGAGCCCTAAATGGGGTCAGATGGGGGGGGGCTGATGGTGAGACCCCCTCCCATCCCCCATGTGACCCCCCCACGGTGTGACCTCCCCCCGTGGTGCATAAAGGGAAAGTGATTGGGGGGGGGGGGTGTGAATTGGAAAGGGGGGCAGGGAAGAGTTGGGGGGGGGGGGCGTCCCATTTAGTGATGGGGGGGCACGGATGCTGCCCCCCCCCCCCCCAATGAACTGGGGTGTGGGCTGAGGGCTGAGTCATTGGGAGCCTTAAAGGGACAGTACAGGGCTGGGGGGGGTGAGTGTGCAAATGAGTGTGCACAGAGGGGTGAGCGTGCAAGGGGTGTGCAGACAGGTGTGGCAGTGCTGGGGGGGGTGTGTGGGGGTGAGTGTGGGCTGGTCTGTTTGTGTACACGGGTGTGTGCACAGGTGTGGGTGTGCAGGTGGGCAGGTGTGCACAGGTGTGTGTGCACGAGAGTGTGAGCGTGCAAACGGGTATCTGTGTGCATGTGGGTGTGCATGTGCATGTGGGTACGTGTGTGCATGTGGGTGTGTGCACAGGTGTGTGCACAGGGGCATCTGTGCATTAAGGAATGTGTCTGCATGCGGGTGGAAGGAGTGGGCGTGCAGGGGTGTGGGTGTGCAAGTGGTGTGGCACTGCTGGTGTGCACGTGCACAGGGGTGTGTGCACACAAGTGAGCACAAAGGTGTGCATGCACCTGTGCATGCACAGAGGCAGGTGTGCATGTGAGCAGGCATTGGGGTGGGTGTGCATGGATGTGTGCGAGTGTGCATGGGATGTGTGTGCATGTGGGTGTGCACAGAGATGGGTGCGTGCTTGCAGGGGTGCCTGTGCATGCATGTGGGTGTGCACTGGGATGTGCACACCTGGGTGAGTGCATGTGCTGTGTGTGCACACAGGCATAAGTGCGTGGCTGTGGGTGTGCACTTGGGTGTGAACAGGGGAGGCTGTGCTTGTGCAAGGCTTTCCATGCGTGGATGTAAACACGCACGTGCACAAGTGTTGGTGGGGATGGAGGTGGATGTGCACATGGGGGTGTGTGTGTGCAAGGCTGTGTGTGCACGTGGGTGTGTGTTGGAGGCGGGTGTAGGGGAGTAGGAGTGATGGGGGGGGGTGCACGGGGGTGCCCACGTGAGTGTGATGGGGGGGGTGGGGGGGGGGGCACAGCGGGGCCAGTGGTCACCATGGCGACCGCATCCCGGGGTTTGGGTGGCAGTGGTCGCCATGGCAACCGAGATGCGACAGGAGATGAGGATGGGGGTGACCCCCCCCCCCCCTCCCCTCCCCCTCAGAGGGTGATAGTAGTGGGCAGGGGGACACGGGGGGGGGGGGGGAGGGGTTCACCCCACCCCCCCCAGGAGTGACCCCCTTTGTCCTGAGAGCATTATGGGGGGGGGGGGAGTGGGGATGGTCTGAACCCCCCCAGGGGGTGACAGTGGGGGAGGGGTGTCCCCATCCCCCCCCCCAAACTGGTGACAGTGGAGCAGGGGGGGCTGTGACGGTGGGGGATATGGTGACCACGGATGGGGGTGGGGGAGTAACCTCACCACCCCCCAACAAGGGGTAACAACGGTGAACCCCCCAACCCCACTATCACCCTGGGGGGGTCATGAGGATGGTCCCTCCCCCCCCCCCTTCGTGGTCACCCCATCCCCCATTTTCTTTTTGGGGGGGTCACCCTGTCCCCATCTCCTGTTGCATCTCAGTTGCCATGGCGACCGCTGCCTCCCCAGACCAATGATGCAGCCCCCCCCAACCCCATCTTGGGGTGTCCCCCCCCCTTTTCTTCCTATAGCATCCAAGCCGCGGGGGGATGGGGGGTGGTGTGGGAGTGGGGGGGGGGCGGAATTGTCGGGGGGGGGGGGGTGTTTGGCCACGCACATGCGCCCTGCCGTCCCTCATCCCCATCCCTGTCACATCCCATGAGCATCACGTGAGTCACGGCCCGGCGGGGCCGCCTGTGGGGCCGGGGGGGGGGAGGTCGGGGGGGGGGGGGGTGGTGCGGCTGAGGCCGGGCAGCTCGTGACACGCGTGGCGCAGCCATGGCCGAGTACCGCAGCCTCCTGGAGGAGCTGGCGCAGAACATCACGGCGGAGGACCTGGAGCAGCTGAAATCCGCCTGCAAGGAGGACATCCCCAGCGGGGAGGGGGAGGCCATCGCCACCAGCCAGCACTGGTTCGCCTTCCTGGAGAAGCACAGCAAGCTGGACAAGGGTCAGCAGCAGCCCGGCCCCCCGCCCGGCTTCCCCTTCCCTGCCCCGCTCCCCTTTTCCCCCCATCCCTGTCCCCTCATCCTGCTCCCCCCATCCCTGTCCCCTGCCCCGGTTCCCATCCCAGTCCTGTCTCCTGCCCCGGTCCCCATCCCGGTCCCCTCATCCCTGTTCCCATCCTCTGGCTGTGCTGCTGGCCCAGCTCTGTCCCCCCTCCTGTCCCTCATCCCATCCCCTCCCCACCCCACAACCCTGTCACCCTCCCCATCCCAACAAACATCCCCAGCACCATCTGTGTCCCCAACCCACATCCCCCATCCCATCCCCATCCTCATCCCTGCCCCTGTCTCCACCCATCCCCACATGTGTCCACATGTCACCCTGTCTCAGTGTCCCCCAGTGCTGTCCCCTCACTGTCCCCTCACTGTCCCCTCTCTGTCCCCTCACTGTCCCGCTGTCCCCGCAGCCAACCTGTCGTACATCGAGCACATCTTTGAGATCTCTCGCCGCCCCGACCTGCTCACCATGGTGGTTCAGTACCGCACGCAGGTGCTGAAGATCTCGGAGGAGGACGAGGTGGACACCAAACTCACCCGCATCCCCAGCGCCAAGAAGTACAAGGGTGAGCCCCCCCCATCCCCCCCCCCATCCCCCCCCCATTGCCCCCCCCCGCCTGCAGTGGGTGACCCCATTGCTGACCCCAAATCCCACCCCGATGGTTGGGGTGGGTGACCTGACCTCAAATCCCATCCCAGTGACTCCCAACAGCTGGGGAGGGGTCCCCGAATGGCCACCCCAGTCTCCATCCCAATGGCTTCCAATAGTTGGGGACCCCCACCCTTATTGACTCCAATCGAGACCCTCTTCCTGAACCCCAAGTCCACCCCAGACCCCATCCCGATGATCCCCAACATTGGGGTGGGGGATTCCCCCCTTGCTGACCCCAAACGGCCACCCCAGACCCTCACCCCATGAGTCCCTCCTGGGATTGGGGTGGGGGACCCCTTGCTGACCCCCAGCCTCCCACAGACATCATCAGGCAGCCCTCGGAGGAGGAGATCATCAAGTTGGCCCCCCCACCCAAAAAAGCCTGAGGGGGGGGGTGAGGAAGAGGAGGAAGAGGAGGAGGTGTCCCCCCCCCCCCCCCACCACCTCTTGGACCCCACAGGGTGGGCGGGGGGCACACGGTCACTAACAAAAGTCTTAATGCCCCCCCCGCCCCAAAAGCAGTGCTGGGGGGGGCTCTGCGTGTGCGTGGGTGTGCACGTGGGTGTGTGTGTGCGTGTGACTTTGGGGGGGCTTTGCTATTTCCAGGGAACCCCCCCGACCCTTCACCCAAATCATTGGGATAATGGAAATAGGGACCACCCCCCCCCCCCCCCATATTGTGGTTTGGTTTATTTTAGGTGGGGGGGGGGGGGGGGCACAGGGACCATGGCCCCCATCCCAATTCTGGGGTGGGGGGACACAGGGACCCCCCCCTCCTCAGCAGTTATGGGGTGGGAAGCACAGACAGGGCCCACCCCATTGTGGTGAGGGGGCAAACAGAATCCCTCCCCCCAGCTGTGGGGTAGGAGGCACAAATAGGGACCACCCTCCAGTTGTGGGGTGGGAGGCACAAATTCCCCCCCCCCAAAGAACGTGGTTGTGGGGGCACAGGGATGAAGGTGGGGGCACGTTGGGATGGAGGAGAGCAGCAGGGCTGGATGTGTGTGTGTGTGGGGGGGTCCTTTGCTGACCCCCCCAGAGGGGCTGGAGGACGCAGGAGGCTGCAAGGACTCAGCTGTAGGGTGGGGGATGGGGTAGGATGTGCCCCCCACCCCAGGGGGGCTGCAGTGGGTGGGGGGGGTGAGGAGGTGGGGGGGACCCCTGTGCAGAGAGGTGGGATTCTAAAGGGGGGGGGGGGGGGCATCCCAGAAGCCCCCAACTGCAAGAGGACCTCCCCTATTTTGCTGGGGGGTGCAAAATAGAAGCCCCCCCCCTCCCCAAATCAACCAGACTGATATAAGGGGGGGGTGGGAGGGGTGTTCCTCGCAGCCTTTCCCAGTGCTACAGTGGGGGGGGGGGGGGGGGGGGGGCAAGAACACAGCCCCCACTAACAGGGTGGTAGTTTGAGGGGGGGGGTCCAACAGCTCTTAGTTACTAACAAAGGGGGGGGGGGGCGGAGGGGGGGGGCACCGGAGAGAGTTTATGTTAATATATTTTATTTAATAAAAGCTAAAACCCGCAGAGCGGCTGCGTGTCCCCCTGTCCCCCCCCCCCCAACCTCCCCCTATTTATTGTGTTTGTGTGTCTGTCCCCCCCCCCCCCAATTCCAAACTGTGGCTTTGGTTACAAAATGACTGTTCAGGACCCCCCCCCCCCAACCACTGCTGTGATCCCAGAGGGGGGGGGGGGACCTGGTGGCCCCTCAGCCCTGCGTGTCCCCCCCCCCAACCTTAAAATAACCCCCCCCCACGTCCTGACCGCACTGACTGTGTACAGCTCTTATAAAGAGATGGAGATGAATCAGCTCTGGAGGGTCCGTGTGGCTCTGTGGGGGGGGGGGGGGGCACAAAGTTTAAGGGGGGGAATAGTGCAAAAAATGGGTTCAAAAAGGGGAAGGGGGGGATGGTAATAGTGCAAAAATGGGTTGGAACAGACATTGATCCTAACGGGGAGGGAGGGGGGCTGAAAATATGGGGGGGGCATGAAAATAGTGCAACAGATGGGTTCTTTAACTCCCCCCTTTAGGATTTAAGTCCACTTTAACCCATTGCTTGCACTAAAATAGACCCGAAGCCTTAAAGATGGGGGGGGTTAATAAAAGTCTGGGGGGGGGCATTACTTTGGGGGGGGGGGGGTGATGGGACACGCAGCGCTGCGCCTCGCTGTGCCGGCTTTTATTGCGTCTCTCTCTAATAATTAATAATCATAATAATAATAATAATAATATATATCCCAACTCTTACAACAACCAGCGGGTGGATGACATCCAAAGGTCCGTTTGGTTTTAATACATATAAAATTAGGCCTCTAACAGTGAATGGGGGGGGGGGGGGCGACCCTTGGGGAGGGGGGGGGGGCAGCGGAGTGGGGTCCTCTGTGCTGCACCCCCCCCCTCCGCCCCCCCCCCCAAAGAAATCTCCTTCAAAGGAACTGAAAATTCAAGGATCTGCCCCCAAATCGCCCCCCCAACCCCGCCCCCCCCAATTGGGCTCCAACTGATGGCCCTGGGTGGGGGGGGGTCCTGCGGGGGGGGAGGGGGAAGGGGGGGGTCAAACCAAGTGCAAATCACCGATATGTACAAACTAGACAAGCATCGCGCTGCAAACACCCCTGTGGCTTCGTTTTATGGGGGGGGGGAAGAGGGAGGGGGTGCAGCCCTGGTGTGTGTGTGGGGGGGGGCACAGAGCAGCTGGAGCCCCCCCCGGATGGAGGGGGACATGGGGGGGGAAGCCCTGAAGAACAGAAGGGGCAGCAGCCGGCATCCCCCATTGAAACTGGGATGGTGAAACTGCAGGGATTTGGGGCGGGGGGGGGGGGGACACTGAGAACCCCCCCCCACCTCCCTCTCATCACCGTGTGGGTGCTGGGGGGGCACAGTGCATCATCCCCCCCCCAATGTTACAGCCCTGCCCCCACCCATAGGGCTGTGAGGATGAGGAAGGAAAAGCTGGGGGGGGTCCTTAACATGTCAATAAAAAGCTCAAAGTGTTGTTAGTAGAGAAAGGGGGGCGGTCCGGACCCCCCCACACACACACACACACATCCCAGGGTCTGAGGAATGGGGGGGGGGGGGGGGGGCAGGCGGTGCGGGGGGGCTCAGGAGGGCATACACTGCACCCGGTCCGGACCCTCCTCCTCCTCATCAGAGCTGTCAGATGAACTGGGGGACTCATCCGAGTCGGCGTCCGGCGCACCAGGATCCCGTCGGCGCTGCTGGGAAAGGGGGGAATAAAGGTGGGGGGGTTCGTTTAGGAGGGAGGGGAAAGGGGAGTTGGGAGGGGGGGCACCTACCCGGTGGTGACGCCTCTGTCGGAGGTGGTGCATGAGGAACCAGAGCATGTGGCTGTCAAACATGTCGGTGTGGTGCAGGCTGTCCTCGTCCCGCTCCATCTTGTTCTTCTTGATCACCTGCGGCCACCGCAGCGCGAGGGGGGGGTTATAAGGGGAGGGGGAAGGTCAGGGTCCCCCCTGCAGCCCATAGTTGGGGTCTCACCCACCTCTTTGAGGCCGGTCAGCTCGGTCGGGGTCACCGCTGTGGGCGCCCAGATCTTCACGTCGTGGTCCAGGCCGCTGGTGGCCAACACGGGGAGGTGGGGGTGCGGCTCCAGGCAGTTCACCTGGGGGGGAGCACAAGGAGGAGATGTGGGGGTGAATGGAGGGACCCACGGGCACAGAGCTGGATGGGGACGGGGTCGGGTACAGAGATGTGAATGGGGGGGTATAGGAACGTGAATGGGGAGGGACAGGCAGAAACATGAATGGGGGAACCCACGGGTGCAGGGAGATGAATGGGGGGTTGTGGGCACAGAGATGAGTGGGGAGGGGGTCAGATATGAATGGAAGGAGACGATGGGTGCAGGGATGTGACTGGGGGGGGGCACAGACAGACATGAATGGGGGGCAGGCAGAGAAACATGAACTGGGGGGGGACACAGTGACAGTCAGGTCCAGGGGGCGGCTGACAATCAGAATCCCTCATCCCTGCACGGGTGGGCCGAGCCCACGGAGATGGACACAGGGGGGGATGGGGACAGTGCTGCGGGCTGAGGGGCTCCCTGTGCCCCCCCTGCAGCCAGCCCATCAGCATGCAAAGGGTGCACCCAGCCCTGAGTAATGCGTGCGGCGCCGAGGGGAGCAACGGGGGGAGGAAAGCAAAGGGAAAAGCAGAACCTGGCAGCACCGCAGCCCGGCGTGGTGGGGGGGGGGGGGGTGGCGGGGTGGGGGGGGGCGGTTGAGACGGGCTTGCTGCCGGCCGGGGGTGGCGGTGCCAGCGGCCACCAGGCGTTGTTGGCACCCGGCCGCGGCCACCCAGACAAAGGGCGGCTGTGCTGCGGGAGCGGCACCGCAATGCCGGCACTCGGCAGCCAAAGCTGCGTCCCGTCCCGGCCGTCAGCCCGACGGGGGGGGCTGGAAATGAGGCGGGGGGGGCGAATCGTCGCTGGGAGCTGAGCACGGAGCGTGGGAAAAGCAGCGCGGGGACGAGCCCGGTGCAGCTGTGAGCACAGCAGGGTGCGGAGCTGCGCCCCCAGCCGGGCCCAACGCCGCCCCCTGCCCTGGGTGGGGGCACACGGGGCTGCTTCCCTCCGCATCCCAGCAGAGCGACGTGGGGGCTCGGCTGCTCCCTGAGCTCCGCTCAGCACACAGGGGTGCCCCGGGGACTCCTCGGGCCCCGATGCTGAGGGTGCAGGATGGGCTGTCGGGCTCAGGGCAGCACGGTGGGATGCGGACACAAACTGGGGGGTCGGTGGGGGTTCAAAGGGAGCGAGGATGGAGCGGCGGACTCACCACGCCGCCCTTATCGCCCTCCATGAACTGCACGATCTGGCAGGAGGATTTCTCCCACAGGAAGATGTGGCCACAGTCGCTGCCGCTCACCACAAATTCGCTTTTGGGGCCGTAAAAATTGACGCCTTTCACTGCAAAGGAACAGGAGGGAGCGGGGTGAGGCCCTGCAGAGCCAGGCAGCGCCCCCTGCTCCCCTCTCCCTGCTCCCCCCTGCTCCCCTCTCCCTGCTCCCCTCTGCTCCCCTCCCAGCAGCCAGTGAGTTTCCAAGGTTACCGGCGCGGATCTCTTCCGTCCCCAGACACAGAACGGCTCATTCTTCTGAGCCCACGACTTTAAGAGTCTTGGAAGGGAGAGATGGGATGTTCAGGATGTTCAGGATGTTCAGAGCTGCCCCACTGGCTCATCCCGCAGCAGGGATGGGCCTCCCCCCAGCCCCAGCCTGGACCCCCCAGCCTAACTCCACCCCCAGCCCCAACCTGATGCTCCCAGCCTCAGTCTGGCCACCCCATCCCCAGAGCCTGAAGCCCCCCCAACCCCCCCCCACGTGCAAAGCATCCCCCCCCCGCTGACCGGTGGCATTGTTGCGGTGCCCTTTGTATCTCTTGATGTACTCGGCGCCGTCGCTGTGCGAGGAGTTGAACAGGTAGATGTCCTCATCGTTGTAACTGGCCAGCAGCTCTGCGGGGGGGTGGCAGAGAGGTGAGTGTTGGGATGGCCCCCCCCAGCTTCACCCGAGTGCTTTGGGGGGGGCTGGGACTCACCGGAGCCATCGTGGCTGTACACCAGGCAGGTGATGTTTGCTTTGGACTCGCTGTTTACCTAAAGGGAAAGCACAGAGCTCTGAGCCTGCTCCTCCCCTGCCGGGACCCGGCACACCTACAGCAGCCATGAGCTCGCTGATGTCGAAGGCAGAGCAGGAGATGGCTGAGCCTGCCCAAACTAAGCACGGGCAGTGGAGAATTGGGGTCAGATTAGGGCAAAACGAGAGCACTGGAGTGCAGGTCCAGCTGCTCCCGGTGCTGCGCAGGCAGGAGGTGGGCGAGGGGCTCAGACTGTGGGCAGCTCACCAGGTGGTGGGGGCAGAACTTCTTCAGGACGCCGTTGTTCTCATTCTCGTCGATCTTCCGCTGGTCGTAGATCCTGGGGGAGGAAGGAAGTGTGGCACTATAAGGATGCGTGGCACTAAGGATGCGTGGCACTCACCCCAAATGCAGGCAGCACTCCGAGGGCCATCAAGGCCAAATGGGGCGGCTCAGCCCCGACCTGGCCATGTCACATCGGACACCACAGCCCTCGCTGACGCTCTGCAGAGCCACGAGTGGGTAGGAGAGGCAGAAACTGCAGCCCAAGCAGCTCGGTGTCACCTCTCATCACGTCGCAGGCGCTGCTCGGCAGTGCGTGGCCATGTCAATGGCTGTGAGCACGCAGGCCGCAACCCGCGCTCGGGGGACGCGACTGTCAGCACGCCGCCCTGCGCCCCACGGGAGCTGTTAACCCCACTAACCCCACTGCTCCTCCCCGGCTCCTGCAGGAGGGATGGGGCACGGCCGCCGAAAAAGGCAGCAGATGGAGGAGGGGGGGCTGAGCAATGAGGGCTCTCCTGGAAGGCGCTGCTGCTCTGCTCGCAGCCTGCTCAGCCCACGTGGGAAGGCTGGCGACGCCGCCGGCACAGCAGCCGCCTGCAGGGCTGAGGCTGCGTGAGCGATGCTGGCAGCACAGAGCAGCGAGGCCGGCCGTGTCCTCGGGGCGCTGAGCAGCACCTCTGTGCAGCTGCACATCTGCTGCCAGCAGCACTCTGCACGGCCAGGGCTCAGCACCCCCCTCCCTGTAAAGGCAGAGAGAGGACGCTTGGCGAGGAGGGATGGGGGACGAGCAGCCCTGCTAACTGCAGGTGCCGTGGTGGAGCTGCTCGTGGAGACACAACCTCTGCCCAAAGCAGAGAGAGGAACTGTGCCTGACAACAGAGCCCTTAGTGCCCCCGGGGCAGCACACCAGCGGGACGATGGCCTGAGCAGAGAACTGCCCGCATCCCAGCGGCTGCCAATGGGCAGAGGATGGCACAGAGTGCGGGAGAGGCGGCTGTGGGGAAGGGCTCAGCTGGGTAAACCCACAGCGCCGTGGGGCCGTCCCAGCGCTGCCCACTCCACGAGTGCAGGGAGATCTGAATTGCTGCAGCAGGGGTTGGGAGGCGGGCTGGGACCGGGGAGCCCAGCCCCACTGAAACCAAGAGCTTCCCCCAGCCTTAACCTCGGCTCCAAGGCGCACCAGGCCCGGCCTGGAGGCTGAGCACTGAGAGAAGAAGGCGGCTCAGAAGCTCGTTAAGGCCAAGAGAATCACTGCCTCCGGGGGAAGGGAGAGCCGGCCTTGGCAGCGGATTCCAGTGCTAAACCCCCACGGATCCAAATCCCTCTCTGTTAATCCCGCTCGTCTTCGTGCTGCTTACGGGAGAGCGGGCTTTGCAGGCATTAAGGACTGCCGTGCTGGGGGGGCACCCACTCACCTCACAAACTGATCTCTGCCTCCCACAGCAAACTGGAAGGTGTTGGCTGGGTTCACGAAGATGGTGTACAGCCCCACCTTCTTCTCCTTTTCCTTCGTCACCACCAGTTTCCTTTAAGAGACAGAGAATAACAGCAACGACGACCAACAAAAAAATCCACCTCGGATTCCAAACAGGGCCCAGATGGGAAACGCAGGAGCAGCACGAGCTCTTACTCACACTCAGACAAAAAACACACACACAAAACCTCCCAACCACCGCATCTTCCAACCCGAGCTCTGCCTGTGACTCAAACAGGAGTGAAATCATCCCCTGGCGTCGGCCTCCACAAACGTCCGAAGGGTTTCATGGCCCAGCAGATCCGGCAGCAGCGAGAGCAGAATCAGATTAACTCCAAAGCCAAAACCCTCCGCTGTTATTTCTCCCCCCCCCATCCTGTCTTGCTGTAACGAGGCCCAGATTGAGCGGAATCCGACACACTGCTGACTCCCTTTCCCTCCCCCCGCCAGGAGCTGGGGAAAATATTTCAGCACATGAACCCAGGCAGCATCCTGGGGAGGGAACAGCGAGCTGCAGAGCTGCTCTTGTCCTGGTTATGAAACAGATGCGTTCGGGGCTGCAGACAAAAGCCCTGATGCACAGAAATAAAAGCGGAGCTCCAGGAGCTGAGCTGTGAAGCTCTGAGCTCTAAGCAGGATCAGCTCTGGAATAACAGCGCGCTGTGCTGGAGAAGCACCCGGATTCCAAACACAGACAGCTGCAGCCCACAGCTCTGATGTGGAGGGCTGTCGGGAATGGCCAAGCTCTGCTCCTTCCTTATGGGTTTCTGATTAATTGGGATAACGCTCGTGCAATGAGTGCGGTGGGACACGGCGAGCCCCGCACTGCTGCCAGCACAGAGGGGCTGTATGGGGACACCCAGCAGCAGCACTGCTGCTCCCTACCTGCGCTCCATACCAGTGGAGGACAGGGTCTAATTGCAGCCACACTCCTACCAAACCCACCCGGGGTCCCAAGGCTGCCCCTGCTGAGCAGCAGAACCTGATCCCCATCCCACACCCCTTAGGGAACACAGCGCTGTCACAGCCCCAAAATACCACATGTCCAGCAGGAGAGCAGCGGCCCAATGCACCAACACAACAGTTATGGGGCAGAGATCCTCAGCCCACAGCCCACAGACCCCCCCCTCACTCGGTCCTGGTAACAGGAGGAGGATACTCACGAGGCAGGCCGGTCTTGTCGCAGGTCAATGGTGAAGACTACAGCATCTTCACCTGCTGATAGGAAAGTGCATGGAGAATCCGGTTCTAGGGCCAGCTGGAAGATAAATACTCGGGCATTGGTTCCCTTTTCACCCAACAACGCGCTGAGATCCCTTTCTCCCCATAAACCACCCACATCTCTGCGCCCTCGATGCCCCACAGCTGCTCCGCCGGGCAGCGCACCAAGGTCAGGGCAGTTTTGAGGCGCTGAAGGGCAGTTCTGGGGGCTCACCTTGTGCGAAGCTCCTTTGTGCTGTGCCACGCGCTTGGTGCTCCTGCAGCACTGCGTGGCCGAGAGCTCAGCCACCCGCACCTGCCCGTCCCGAGCACACATGGCCAGCGTGGAGTCACCGCTGTTGGGGAGGAACTTGGCCTGGAAGAGAGCAAGCAGAAGGCGAGGGCTCATGGCTGCGTCCAAGGAGGAAAGAGGATCTGACCCTCTGTCTCATCCCCAGGGGTGCAGATGCAGCTGGAGGGCTGAGAAACCATCCCGGCTCTTTTTGGAGAACCCAGAGACACGGGAAGGAGCACGATCTCAGTGAGCCCGGCTGTCCGGGCCCCCTCTGGCGGCAGCAAAGCTGTTGCACAGCACAGCACCATCGGAACGCCGCTCCTCCCAGACTGGGCTCTGAGCAGCAGCAGCGCCGGGGGGGGCTCCGGGCAGGCAGGGCAATCACACCCCTCATCCCGCTGGGTGGGACGCCCTGCCCACAGGGAGCAGAGCAGGAGCCCCGACCCGGCCCAGCACGTCGCGCTGCTCACCTGGAAGACGTTGCTCTTGTGGCCGCTCTCAAACTCCAGCACCGGCCGCCTCCGCACCCAGTCCCACACCACCACTTTGAGGTCGTCGCTGCCGCTGGCCAGCCACGTGCCGCGCTGGTTGAAGTGCAGCGTGTTGACGCAGCCCGTGTGGCCCTCCAGGCCGTGCTGCAGGCGGAAGCGCTGCACGAAGAGCCGGGCCCCGCAGGCCTCGTAGACGAAGCGGGGGCTGCAGCCCAGCTCCCTGTCCCGCAGGGCGCGGATGGCCTGCCAGCGCGGCTGCGGCAGCGCCGTGGTCTCCGAGGACACCCAGTCCTCCAGCGCCTGCTCGTCGTCCGAGGAGTCTCGGTCGTGGTTGGCACGTTTGCGCTGAGCGCGGCGGTGGGATCGCTGCTCCTCCTCCTCGTCCTCTTCCTCCTCCTCCTCCGAGTGCGAGCAGTCGAGGGTGCGCGTCTCCTCGTTGATGGAGTAGTGGCCCGTGTCGTCCATGCTGTCAGAGTCCTTCTCCTCCCCCGAGCTCTCGGTGTCGGTGTCGCGGCTCTCGGTGCTGGTGCGGTTGGGCCCCACGTCGTCTCCCGTGAGGCTCAGGCTGAGGTCGGACGCCTCCACCTCGATGCCGGAGGAAATTTCTCTGCCCTCCTCGGCCGACATCTCCTCCGGGCTGCTGGACAGGCTGCCTGCACCGCACACAGTGCTGTGAGCTCCCAGCGGGACGCACCGGGCTGTGAGACCTCCCAGCCCACCTGCGCTTTCCACCCCACCCATCCCCTGCGTGACGGCACAGCAGCAAAGCACGAGTCCCCGTAGCACGGAGCGGAGGTGCTGGGAGCGAGCCCTGCCCCTTCCAGCCCCTGCTCTGCACCCAGCGCCAGCCCACAGTGCTGGACCCCCTCCAGGCTCAGTCCCTCTTTCTGTCTCCCCCAGCTCTGTCCTCCTGGTGCCCCTGAGAATCCCTCCTGGGGCTGAGCTCCCCCCGCCCTCACCATTGGCGATGTCTGTCTTTCCATCCATGCTGCTCCCTTTATCCGACATCTCCTTCCCCTCTGTGTGCTTCCCCTGAGGGCAAGAGAGGGAGAGAGCAGGAGCTGGAGCGGCCCCGCCGCGGGGACCACGTTGTCCTGAAACACGAATGCACACAGTGAGCACACCCAGCACACCCCAAAGCTCCACATCCCCCACCAGCTCCTCCAGCCATGGGCTCTGACCCTGCACACCCTACAGGATCACCCGGTGCTGCTCCCCCAACACGTGGAGCACGAGGAGAGCTGGGCCTGCCCTTCCATCTCAGTGCCTGCAGCCCACAGCTGCTCCAGGGGGCGTCCTGAAGGTTCTGAAGACCCTTCCCACACACAGCACAACCCCCCAGCCGCCCTCCAGCCACCCCCAAGGGGACAACGGGGCCACCCATTTCTGCACGGAATGCAGCAGACACCACATCAATAAGTGATGCTTCCCCGTGGATGGGCACAGCACACCCCAACCCTGCGCTGGGTGCAGCCCGAAGCCCAGCCCAGACCCGGGGAGACACAGCGGGGAAGGACGAGCAGTGCAGGTTTTGCCAAGGAAGGGAGAAAAATCCAAACATTTCAGGGGGGTTTTGCTCACTCAGTGCTCCCCCCTCCTGTTTTTAGGCCGAGCGCTTTCAGGCTCCCTCAGTTACACAGAGGGCAAAGCCAAAGCCGGGCCATCATGAACTCCGCTTACAGCAAACAGAACTGAGATTAACCAGGAATTAACGGCAGCCCCGAGCAGCAGCGCAGCCAAAGGCCAAATGAGGGATGGGCGCCCACCACAGCCCAGTGCCAGCCCCATCCCGCAGCCCGGCCCCCCTCCCGACATCCGGGTGCTGCATCTGGACAGGATCAGCGCCCAACGCCTCACATGCTCACAGCGCCCTGCGAGGGCCCTATAAATATCCCTCCGCATGCCACAGCCACCCGGCTGCCTCGGCACCGAGCCGCCTCCTGAGCTCATCCCCAGCAACAAGGGACCCTCGTGGTCCGGCCGCCCACCCCGGGCTCACACACAGCTGCCATCACTCAGCACTGGGCCGCAGCAGCACCGAGCGGGCTGCGCCGGGCCGGCAATGGGGCGCTCAAAGCCATTCCGTCCCCGAACGATTCCTGCTTGTGATATTTACACAGCTCTACAAACAGCACGCAGCCACGGCGGGCAGCCCGGCTGCGCTGGGGATACACAAAGAGGAAACAGTGAGGCTAAAAAGAGAAAACAGCCCCACAACCCAGAGCCCCTCGGCCCCATTTCCAACCCACCCCCCACCCTGAGCCGCTGCCTCGTGGCGTTGGCGCTGCCGCTGCTCCCCCACACGTGTTGTGCTGGGCTCCTTTCAGCCTCTTCTATTTAAGGAAAGTTCTCTCATCGGGGCTGGACGGCGGCAGCCCGCAGCGTGGGGCAGCTCCGGGGCCAGCAGGTAGCTCAACACCCACAGAAAGCCCCAACAACCCGCAGCGCCCACCCCAAATCCCTGCTGTGGGGCAGGGGGAGCCTCCGGATGGGCAACAATCCCCCCCTAGTGCTGAAAGATCTGGAGAGGTTTGGGTGATTACAAAGCTCCCAGTCCCAGCTGATGATGCTTATTAAGCAGCTTCCCACTCACAGTTAAAGGGAGACCCACAGTCCCCATCTCTCCCCCTGGATCGGAGTATTGTGAGCCCACGGGCACGCCGACCCACAGCACCTCTATGGGGACACAGGGTCCATCCACTGGGCGGTCCCACAGTAATGCCTCACACTCAGGGCCCTGTCACCCCACTGGCCCCCTCATGCCCCCCTATTTGCTGTCCCACAGCAAAACCCCACAGCCAGTGCCCTATTATTTGCTGGGTGGGGGGGCTGAGCGAGGTAAATATGGCACAGTGCAACCATGCTCCTAATTAACTGCAGTTAATGAGCCCTTCAGCACCCTGCATCTCCCCTTTCCCATCCAGAGACCATGAGGACGGGGGCTCCAGCCCAGCGGGGAGCTCATGGCTCCCCACAAAGAGGAACTGAGGCAGAGGGAGGTGGGCACAACCCCAGGAACAGGGAAACCCCCACATACGAGGAGCTGGGAGCTCCCTGCCATGAGCTGACACCAAGAATCCGTGGCACAACAGAGATCAGCACCAACACGGCCCAAAAAGCAACGCAGAGGAAGGAAGGACAGATGGACAGACAGACCCAAGGAGCACAAGCTGCCCGTCACAAACAGCCCCTCCAGTCAGCTCCCATCTCCCAGTTTGGAGCCTTTACTGGGAGGCGCTGCCCGGTGCCCGACTCACCTGCAAGCAGTGGCGGAGTTCTGCAGGCAGAGGAAGGGTTAAGGCCTGGTGGGGTCAGGAACCGGGGACGGCCCAGCACAGCAGCACCAAGGGGACAACGGTCCTGGAAAGGAGGGGGTGACAGAGCCACACAGCAGATAAGGGTTGGACACAGGGGTAGAGGGGAGCCCCAGGAGCCCTTCCATGAGGTGATGGCATTCTAGGGGTGGGAGGGACCCCGTCTGCCCCCAAGGGCTGAGGACTTTTGAGTTTACAGAAACAGGCTCTGGGTGCAACAGCGACAATGGTCTCACATGGGGGGTCCTGGGCCACAAGGACTCCTGTAATGTCCCCCATAAAGGAGAAAGGAACCCACCCTCCTCCAGTCCTCAGACAGGGTTGGAGGATCACCACGGAGCAGCAAAGACAGCCCCAGCTTCCCCCAGAACAGGCACTGATGCTCTACAGGTCACAGGGACTCCCCTCTCCCCCCCCCCCCATAACTCCCAAAAGGCATTATGCCCCCATGGGGAGCATGGAGAGACCGGGGGGGAGCAGGGATTCCTTCCTATCCCCACCAAAAGCATTCTGACCCCCACCTCAGGGAGAGCAGGGGCACTTCCTATGGAGGGGGTGACCTCTTGGGAAGAGCGAAGTGTCCCCCCCAGTCCTCAGCACGTCCCCAAAAGATGCAGGGCACCCTGGGTGGCAGAGCAGGGGGTCCCTGCAAAGAGCACCCCAGGGGCATCGCAAACCCACGGGGAGAAACAAGGACCCTCTTTTTCTGCTCCCCCACCAACGTCACAGCAACCCCTGACGGACACCAGGGACCACGAGATGAGCAAGGACCCCAAAGGGACAACGATCCCAAGGGGGGAGGAGGAACCCCTTCCAAAGAGACAGTGTTCCTGGGGGGGAGGGGAAGGCAGCAGGGAAGCCTCCTCCAGGCCCCTCTCAAGGCACAGTGAACCCCTGGGAAGGGCAGGGACTCCCCCAAAAGGGGAACAGCCCCATGGGGGCGGCAGGGACCCCTTCTGCACCCACCCTACAAGAGCAGCGACCCCCGAGGGGCAGAACACACCCCTCCAACCCAACTAAAGAAGAGGGAACCCCCAGGAAGGAGCACGGACTCCCCCCTCAAAGGGGCCGCAGGGGGGGCAGGATCCCATCTGCACCCCCCCCAAAGAACAACACCCTCCGAGGGACAACGGGGACCCCCCTGGGAAGAGCAGGACCCCCTTCATCTGGGCAGCGACCACACGCGGGGCACAAGGCCCCCCTCTGCGCCCCCTAAAGTGGCAGCGACCCCCAAGGGACCCCCGAGCGGCACCAGACGGCCCCTCCCCAGGACGCGGTTACCGCCCAGCGCACCCGGCTCCCCCAGCAGGGGTCCGCAGGGGGCTCGGGGCCCACTAGGCCTCAGGCGGGGGGGGGGGGGGGGGGAAGAGCAGGCCGCAAACCCTGGCCCGACCGCTCCCGGGAGGGATAAGAGGGGAAACAAACGCCCCTCCCCGCTCGGCGGTCCCGCACCGACCCTTTTGCTGCCGTTCCCGGCCAACGCTCAGACGCGAGCCCCGCGCTCCCCAACTGCTCCCCCTCCGCCGGCCCCGAGCCCAATCGTCGCCATCTCAGTGCGCCGCCTCCAGATGCTTTACGGCACCGCGGCGTCCTTTACGGCAGCGCGGCACGCTTTACGGCATCGCTTCTCCTTCTACGGCCCGGCGGCGCACTTCACGGCACCGGCCGCTGCGCGACACCTCAGCACCGCCCCGCCGTCGCCATGGCAACGGAGGCCGCGCCCCCTCCCGCTGTGTTTTGGTCGGGTCGAAGGTCGCCCCGCGCGTGGCAGTGACATCACGTGACCCCCTGCTTTCACCCCCCCCCCCCCCCCCCCCCAATCCAATTCTTTTGGGGTCGTCCCACACCCACCCGCTGTTATTATAGGGCCCCCGGTGTTATTATAGGGCCACCCCATATGTCCCCTTGTCACTCTGGGGCGTGCCCTGCTGTTGTTGTAGGGTCGTCCCTCCCGTGTTGCTGTAGGATGATGCTGTAGGGTCACCCCATCCCCACACGTTACTGTAGGGTCACACCTCCCACCCCCTGTTCTCATAGGGCCGCCCCACGGGTCTCTTTAAGTCTCTTTAGGGTCCCCCCCCCCCGGCCCTTCTGCTGTTATTACAGGGTGACCCCACGACCTCCCTCATTGCCATAAGACCATCCCATGTTATTGGATGATCACTCTGTTATTGTAGGGTCACGTGTCCCACACCCCATGTTACTGTAGGGTCCCCCCCATGTTATTGTAGGGTCACATCCCCCCCCCGTGTTACTGTAGGGTCCCCCCACGTCCCTCCCCATGTTCCTGCAGGGTCACCCCGAGTTGCTGTAGGTCCCATGAGCTCCGCCACGTGGCAGTGCCGCGGTTGCCATCACCTTTATTGGGGCCGTGGCGGCCGCCCTCCGCCCGCAGGGTGTCCCCATACGTGGGGGCAGCGCTGTGGGGTCGGGGACAGCAGCGTCCCCCCCACCCGGCACCCAACTGCTCCTGCACTCCAAGTGACGCCCCATCCCACGGGGACACTGGGGACGTTGTGGACACCCAGCGCTGCTCCCAACCACGCGCCCGTCCTTCGGGGTCCTTTGGGGTCCTTTGGGGTCCTCATCCTCCTCATCCTCGTCAGGGCGCGTTAATGACCCACGTTAATGACCCCAATTAACGACCGGGGCCGGCCTCGATGCTCGGCAGCGGGGGGACGTGGCTGTCACATCAGCAGGCACTGCTCGCCGCTGGCCTCGGGCAGAGTCAGCCCCTCCAGGTCCAGGTTGAGGCCGGGGGGCTGCAGGTGACAGCAGGGATGGAAGGGAATGGGGACGGCTCAGCGCGGGGACCCCGAGGTGGGACATCCCTGAGGGGCACCGTCCCCATGGGGTGCCCAGGGAAAGGGAGGGGACAGCTGAGGACAACGGGATGGATGGAGATGGAGACAACTAGAGACGTTTGGGGGACAATGACTGGGGATGGCTGGTCAAAGGACAAGAGGGAACTTGTGGGGATGGGTTGGGGGCAGCTGGGGGGCAGCTGGAATGGCTGAGAGCTGGGGACACCTGGGGACAACTGGGGATGGTTGGGGCCAACTGGGTACGGTTGGGAGCTGGGGACAGCTGGGGATGATGCAGAAAGGAGCTCTGGGGACAGCTGGGGACACACTGGGACACATTGGGACACACTGGGATATATTGGGCCACTCACCGCCTCACCAGCCAGCTCCTTGGGCGGGTGCCCCAGCTCCTGCAGCTGGAGAAGAGCAGCCCCTGTCAGCACCCGCTGCTGCCCCTCACACCCTCTGCCCCCCCCCCGTCCCCACCTGCTGCATCAGCTCCAGCACGGCCTCGAAGCGCGCCCTCCTGTCCCCATCGCTGTCCTCGGGCCGCTCGGCCTCCAAGTGCTGGCAGATGCGGCTCATGACGCCGTGCTGCGCCCGGTACCGCTCCAACTGCTCCTCCGGCAGCACCGCCTGCTGCCGCTGCAGCCACTCGGGGTACTGGGACACAAACAAGGAGCTCAGAGTCCCCATGTCCCCATCGCCGTCCCCACAGCCCTCGGCCTGCAGCTCCCACCGGCAGCACCCCGCAATGCACCCCAGCCCTGCCTGGAGCTGCTGCGGCTGCTCAGGGTGCTGTGACAGCAACAAGGAGCTGCCGTCCCCACCAACAAGGAGCTGCCATCCCTGCCATCCCCACCAACAAGGAGCTGCCATCCCTGCTGTCCCCACCAACAAGGAGCTGCCGTCCCTGCTGTCCCCACCAACAAGGAGCTGCCGTCCCCGCCGTCCCCCACCTTGTCGGTGATCTCCTTGAGCGATGGGTAGAGCACGTCCCGGCTCAGCAGGTGCTGCAGCACGCTCTGCACCACGGGCAGCACGCCGCCCTCCCCGCTGCCCTCCTCCAGCCCCAGCCCCTCCATGGCCTTGGCCAGATCCTCCTCCGCCGAGCCCTGCGGGTGACAGCGGGGACCGTGGGGATGTCGGGGGGGCCGACACCTCCCTGTTGGGGTCATACTGTCTTGTAAGGACGGGGGGACATCGGTGATACCAGAGACCGGGGCTGGGACCCCCATCCCCACCTGCAGGTCGGTGGCGTTCCGGGCCAGGCCGCTCAGCGTCTCCTTCAGGCACGAGGTGAACTCCTGCTGGGACGCGGCATCGCCGCCTGCGGGGCGGGACGGGGTGGGTGGGGGCTGCGGGACCCCCAACCCCTCACCCCATCCCGTAACACCCCGAGGGCTGTGGGACCCGGACCCCAATTCCCGTTTTCCCACCCCGTAGCCCCCATTCCCAATGAGTAATCCCAGTCCTTCATGGGGGTCCCAGCCCCATACAAAGTCCCAGACACAACACACGTGGGGGTTCTCAGCCCCATAGCGGTGTCCCAGCCCCCTGTGGGGCTTCCCAGCCCTACATTGACCCCACGGAGGGATCCCAGCTCACTGGAGGGGGGGGGTCTGGCACTACGGGGGCGATCCCAGCCCCATAGAGAGACCCCCCCCCTTTCCCCTACCAAAGCGCCCCCCCACGGACCCACTCTCCCCGCCGCCTCCGACAGCTTCTGGAACTGCTCCACCAGGTGCGGCTCCTCCTCGGCCAGTTCCTTCATGGCGCGCTCGAACTCGGCCGACGCCTGCGAGGCCAATTCGCCATCAAACAGCTCCTGGAAGAAACGCTCCTGCGACGCAAACAGCGACTCCTGCCGGGGGGGGGGGGGGGGGCAACAGAGCGGGGGGTCGGGGGGGGGGGGTCAGAGCTGGGGGGGGGTCAGAGCTGGGGGGGCTCTGCACCCCCCGTCCCTGTCTGTGTGCTGGAGATGCACCTGTGCTGCAGCGCCGGGGGATTTCTCGGTGCTTTTGTGGTCCCCGGTACCGTGTGTCGGTGTGGGGGGGGCGGCGGGGCCGGGCCGGGCCTTCTCGAAGTCATCGAGAGCACCTGGTGTTGGGGGGGGGGGGCACGGTGAGGGCTGAGTCCCAGCACCGCCCTCAGAAGCAGCTTCACCCCGACAGCCCTTCCCCCCCACAGCAACCAGACACCCCCCAGCGCCCCATAACCCCCACAGGACGCACTGGAGCCCTCTGTGCCACGATGCCCCCGGAGCCCCACAGCCACCCCCTGACCTCCGGCACCCCCACACCTCCCACCGCCCCATTGCAGCCCGAATAACCCCAATAACCCCCCAGACCCCAATAACCCCCCCAGACCCCACAGCACCCCCAGACCCCGAGCTGCCCCGCTGACCCCCCGTGCTCCCCCCCGGTCCCTCCGATCCCCGCTCACTCTCCAGCAGCTCCTCCAACTCGGGGTCCGGGCCCGGCCCCGGCTCCGCCGCCATCTTCGCGCCGCTCCACCTCCGCCGGGGGGCTGGGGGCGTGGCCTCGTAACCCCGCCCACTCCGCGCTCACCCCCCTCCGCCAATCCCCGCCCACCGCCCCGCCCCGCCCCCTCCCCAGCGCGGCCGCCAGGGGGCAGCAGAACCACGTGAGCGCCATGAGGAGCGCGATGGAGGCGGCCTTAAAGGGAGCTGCGATTGATGGAGGCGGCCTTACAGGGGGCTCCGATTGATGGAGGCGGCATTAAAGGGGGCTCCGATTGATGGAGGCGGCCTTACAGGGGGCTCCGATTGATGGAGGCGGCTTTAAAGGGGGCTCCGATTGATGGAGGCGGCCTTACAGGGGGCTCCCATTGAGCACCGACGGGCTGAGGGCGATGCGGCGCCGCTCGGAGCTTTATGGCCGGCCGCGCCCTCATCTCGCAGCTGCCCCACGGTTCCCCCATCGCCCCCCATCGCCCCCCGTTACGGTTCCTGCCGCTCCGCCCTCTGCGCATGCGCCATGAGCGCCGCCGGCCATGCGCTCGGCTCAGGCATGCCGCACATGCGCAGTACAGCACGGCACCACCCACCGCCCGTCATCCGGACCGCTGAGCGCAGAGCGCTCCCTATTGGCCGCGCTGCCCGCCGCTCGGCCGCCGATTGGTCGCGGGGGGCGGTGGGCGGGACGAGGTGCCGTTGGCGGAGCGAAGCGCCGTGTCCGCGCCAGGCGGTCCAGAACGTTCCGCCGCCGCCCCGCGCTGCCGCCCGCCGCCATCGCCGCCGCCATGATGGGCCCGCGGCCTGTGCTCGTGCTCAGTGAGTGCCCGGGGGGCGGCCCGGACCGGACCGGACCGGGAGGGGGGGGTGCACGGGGTGGGCCGCCGCCCCATCCCCGCCGCCATGTTGGCTCCTCAGGGCCGGGCGCGCAGCGCTGCGCTGCTCCAATGGGGGGGGATGGGGGGTCCGGGACGGTCACAGAAGCACGTGGTCGCACAATGGTGGGGCTGGGAGGGTCCTGGAAGGGCAAAGAACCATAGAAGTACAGAACGGGGGAGCGCGGGGGGCCTGGAAGAGCTTCAGACCGTGGAGCAGCTGGGGTGGGTTGGGTTGGGTTGAGTTGGGGTGGGTTGGGTTGGAAGGGCTGCAATGGGGCGGCAGCTCCTGCCTCGGTGTTTGTGTAGGTCAGAACGTGAAACGGGAGTCTGGAAGAAAAGTGCAGGCTGGGAACATCACAGCTGCAAAGGTACCAGAGCCAGCATCACTGCATCGCTGCTTGGGTGTCCATGTGTGTGTGTGTGTGTGAATCTGTGTGCGTGCACATAAAGCTTGGAGTGGGTGAAGAGGGTTTTCAGCATTGAAAGCAATCCTGAGCGGCTGTGAAGGTGGAGGTGGGTGCTGCGGGGCTGCTGTGGGTGCTGCGGGGTCGGGGCTGGGATGGTTCCTGCGGTGCTGCTTGGGCTCCTCGTCCCACATCCCCCATTCCCGCTGTACCCCCACAGACCATCGCCGACATCATCCGGACGTGTCTGGGGCCCAGGGCCATGATGAAGGTGAGCGCTGCTGCTGCTGCTGCTGCTGCTGCTGCTGCTGCTGCTGCCGCCCCCTGGCTGAGAGCTGCCCCCGAGGGAGGCGTTCCCAGCAGCGCTCACCTTTGGGTTGCAGATGCTCCTGGACCCCATGGGCGGCATCGTGATGACCAACGACGGCAACGCCATCCTGAGGGAGGTGGGTGCCTCTGGGTGGGGGTGGGTTGTGTTGGATAGGGAAGGGTCAGGCTGCGTTCTCTGCCTTCTCCTGGTTTCCTTCTGGAGCACCAGCAGCCACCATGGGGTCCTCGCGGGGGGCACTGAGTGATCCCATCCAGCACCACTCTGAGAACCGGCTTTAGTCCTCCAGAAAGTGGGTTGGGACGTGGAGGGATCTCTGAGCTACTGTAGGAGTTGAACTCATTGTGGTTATCAGTGCTTGCATTGGTTGGGTTTGTTTGGGTTCAGGTAGCTCTGAAGTGGCACCGCAGGGATTGGAAAGGGCTGAGGAACTGGGGAGGAACGGTGTGCTTTGCAAAGGATTCCCCTGAAAACAGAGAGTGTTTGGGAAGGGGAAAGGGCCGTTTCTGCTGTAGAATAAAGGGTTTCTCTTCTCCCAGTGCTGCAGTTGTGCGGAGCAGCTCTGCTCTCTGGGAGTGGTGCTGGGATCTGGGCCGGGTGGCAGAGCTGAGCTCAGCAGCACAGCGCAGCCTTTACTCCTTACAGATCCAAGTGCAGCACCCCGCTGCCAAGTCCATGATTGAGATCAGCCGCACGCAGGACGAGGAGGTCGGGGATGGGACCACGTCTGTCATCATCCTCGGTAAGGGGGGAGACGGGCATCAAACTGAACCTGGGGCTTCTTGTGTGTGGAGAGGAGCCCAGTGTGTGCAACTCGCAGAGACACGGCTGGTATTGGCGGCCCCAAAACGTGGCTTTGGGGTTTTGGACCAAAAGGAGCCGCCGGTCGGAGCTGTTGGTGCCGGCGGAGCTGCTGGAGCTGCTGGTGCTGTTGGAGCTGTGCTGTGGTTGGGCACAGCAGGGAGTGCCAGCACTGTGGGAGCACAGAGAGCCCCGACTGTGGCACCATGACCCCCACAGGGCAGTGCTGACCCCCCTCCCTTCACCCACAGCCGGAGAGATGCTCTCTGTTGCTGAGCACTTCCTGGAGCAGCAGATGCACCCAACTGTCATCATTGGCGCTTACCGCAAGGCTCTGGACGACATGATCCACGTGCTGAAGAAGATCAGGTCAGACCCACTGGGCTTCGTTTTGGCCCGACTTGGAGCTGGGGGGCGACCCCCAATTCCAGCTCTGCTGTGCCATGGGGCGATGCTGGGGGCGATGCTCAGCCCTGCTTGTCCCGCAGCACCCCGGTAGACGTGAACAACAGGGAGATGATGCTGAAAATCATCAAGAGCGCCATAAACACCAAAGCCATCAACCGCTGGTCCGAGCTGGCCTGCAGCATCGCTCTGGACGCCGTCAGGACGGTGGAGCTGGAGGAGAACGGCCGGAAGGAGATTGATATCAAGAAATACGCCAAAGTGGAGAAGGTGCGTTGGGCTGGGAGCCGTGCTGGGTGAGCAGGGATGGACAGGGGTACAGAGCGGAGGCTGTGGGTGCCCCAGCCCTGCAGGCATTCAAGGCCGGGCTGGATGCAGCCTGTGCTGCTGGGGTCCTTCGCAGCCCAGGCTGTTCTGCGATTCTTGCCCAGCTTTTTGACCCAGCAGCTCTTGCTGTGCACCCACACGAATCCACACGAGGATGGTTGATGCACCCACACGAGGGGCTGTTGGTGCTGAGTTGCTCCTCAGTGGACATCTCCCTTTGGGCTCTGTCAGATCCCGGGTGGATTCATTGAGGATTCCTGCGTGCTGCGGGGCATCATGGTGAACAAGGACGTGACGCACCCCAGGATGCGCCGCCTCATCAAGAACCCGCGCATCGTGCTGCTGGATTGCTCGCTGGAGTACAAGAAAGGGGAGAGCCAGGTGAGCGGCCGGGGGGGCTGGGCCGGCTCTCATCCAACTGCTGTTAATTGCGTGGCTCTCGTTAGCAGGAAGTCGCGGGGCTGTGAGTGCTCCCCCAGGATGGGGGGGTCCCTGTGGGCCGGGCGCTGTGGGTGACGCTTTGCTTCCCTCCCCGTGCAGACTGACATTGAGATCACGCGGGAGGAGGACTTTGCGCGCATCCTGCAGATGGAGGAGGAATACATCCAGCAGATCTGCGAGGACCTGCTGAGGGTGAAGCCGGACCTGGTCATCACCGAGAAGGGCGTTTCAGGTAATGGCACCACACACCCCGTTGTGGCACCTGCTACGCTGTTGGTGCTGAGGTTCTGAGGGCCGCCCCGTAACCGGGCGCACCAACCGCTTCCAGACCTGGCCCAGCATTACCTGATGAGAGCCAACGTCAGCGCCGTCCGCAGGGTGAGGAAGACGGACAACAACCGCATCGCCAGGTGAGGGCAGCCCCGCAGTCCCAGCTGCTTTGGCGGTGCCTCCCAGCCGGGGGTGACACCCCCTCCCCTCCATCCTGCAGGGCCTGCGGGGCGCGCATCGTCAGCCGCACGGATGAGCTGCGGGAGGAGGACGTGGGCACCGGAGCGGGGCTGTTTGAGGTGAAAAAGATCGGAGACGAATACTTTGCCTTCATCACCGACTGCAAGGAGCCCAAAGCCTGCACCATCGTCCTGCGCGGGGCCAGCAAGGAGATCCTGGCGGTCAGTTCAGCCTCCCTCCCTGCTGTCACTCATGGCTGCTGTTGTGAGTGGTGGCAGTTCCGTGTCATGCACTGTCTGCAGCCCATCCCACAGCTCAGCCCATCCCACAGCTCAGCTCCCATCCTTGCAGCAGGACTCACGCTTGGTAACTCACGTTATAACTCTTGTTCCTCCCGCTGCAGGAGGTGGAGCGCAACCTGCAGGACGCCATGCAGGTGTGCCGCAATGTGTTGGTGGACCCCCAGCTGGTTCCAGGCGGGGGCGCTGCGGAGATGGCCGTGTCCCACGCGCTGACCGAGAAGTCCAAAGGGATGACGGGTGTGGAGCAGTGGCCGTACAGGGCGGTGGCGCAGGCGCTGGAGGTCATTCCCCGCACGCTCATCCAGAACTGCGGTGCCAGCACCATCCGCGTGCTCACCTCGCTGCGGGTACGGCTCCGTGCGGCTCCTCCCACCCTGGGGCTCCTATGGGGCAGCTCCTTTCCTCCTGCCCCTCAGCTCCCGGTGGGCCGCTTCTCCTGCCCCCAGGCTCCTATGGGGCAGCTCTTTTCTCCCCCTGGTTACCGTGGGTCGGTTCCCTCGTGCTCATCCATCTCCTCCCTGCAGGCCAAGCACACCCAGGAGGGCAGCCAGACGTGGGGGGTGAACGGGGAGAGCGGAGCCCTGGCTGACATGAAGGAGTTGGGGGTCTGGGAGCCCCTGGCCGTCAAACTGCAGACCTACAAAACGGCGGTGGAGGTGAGGAGGGCGGGTGGGGTCTGTGTGTGTCCTGGAGGGGGGGGACACCACGTCCCTGCCTGGTGTGTGATGGGCGCTGGGGGGCAGCACAGCGCAGCTGCTGCTCTGCAGGCCGAGGGCCGCCCGTGTGGGTTCCATCCCTCACTCGTTGCTCTGGGCTGTGCCCCCCCTGCAGACCGCCGTCCTGCTGCTCCGCATCGATGACATCGTCTCGGGACACAAAAAGAAAGGCGAGGAGCACAGCAAGGCAGCGGCGCCCACCGAGGCGGCACAGGAGTAATGGGGAGCCGTGGGGCTGTGACCTGTAAGGCCAGGATCCGTGGGGCCGTACCGTGCTCTGTGGGGCCGTACCGTGCTCTGTGGGGCCACGCGTGGCGCTGCAGCTCCCCCCATCCTGAGGCCGAATTGGGTTTAACGGCCCCGAGGTTCATTGCCCGGAGCTGTGGGGTGTGATGGGTGCTGGGTGGGGGTGGGGAGCATCTGGGCACTGTTGGGGTTTAATTTAAGTCTGGCTGTAATTCCGTGCGGTTTGTCTCACCAATAAAAGGCATCTCACAGCTTGGGGGCTCCTTTAAGGTCTGTTCAACCCCATCTCCGTGCCCCCATCTCCGTCCCTGGGCGGAGGGATCCTCCACCTCCCCGGTTCGGGAGGGGAGCGGCTCCTTTAAGAGCGGCCTCTTCCGGGGGGCGCGGCGCCTTCAAGGCGGGGGGGGGGGGGGGGGCGGTCATGTGATGTGCTCCGCCGGAAGAAGAATGGCGGCGCCGGTGCTGGGGGCGCTGCTGCTGCTGCTGGGGGCGGCGGCGGGCGGCGGACGGGAGGTACCGGGGGGGGAAAGGGGGGTAACGGGGGAGGGTCGGGGGGCTTGGGGGTGGGTCGAGCCCGTCCGCCCCCGCTCCGCCCCGTCCGGTCGGTGCAGCCGCCGCTCCGCCCGCAGGTGTGGATGCGTTTCAACCCGGGCTGGAACGGCTCCTCGGTCAACGTGCTGCACGTGCGGGCGGCGGGGCGCAGCGACGCGCTGCATTACGTCTGGAGCAGCATCGGAGCCCCCGCCGTGCTGCTGCTGGCCACGAGCCGCCCCGACAGCGCGCTGCGCATCGACTGGGACCGGCTGCTGTCCGAGCGGCCCGACGGCGCCGTGGGGATCGAACCGGCCGGCAGCGTGATGCACGCCGCAGCCATCGTCTTCACGCGGGTACGGCCGCGGGGGGGGGCGGAGAACCGGGACTGCGGGCCCGGGGTGTTCACTGCGGGAGTGATGGCTGACGGGGACACGGTCGGTGCTGACGGGGATCCGGCCGGTGCTGACGGGGACACGGTCGGTGCTGACGGGGACACGGTCGGTGCTGATGGGGATCGCAGCGGTTTCCCAGCCCCGTCCCCTTCCTCGCACCCAGCTGTTTGAATACAGCGAGGCCGACGCATCGCAGCGGATCTTCTACCCCACCTACGACCTGTCGGAATTCTCCTGGGACAGCATCAACCGCACCATGAACCACACGGCGCTCACGGCTGAGCTTCGCGGCGTCCCCATCTCCGACCCCAGCGGCAGCTTCTCCAACGGCAGCCTGGCCTTCCGGGTGGGAACAGCGGGGAACCCACAGGAGGGCGGTGGGGTCCATCCACAGGAGGGCGGTGGGGTCCTTCCATAGGAGGGCCGTGTCTCCCCGCCACCTGTCCTGACCCGCATCTCCCGCAGGTGACGGCGTACGGGAGCGGCGGGCGCGACGGAGCCCTGCCCGGGCTGCTGCATACAGCCAACAGCTCCAAGGTGGAGTTTGTGCTGTCTGGGTTGGCCCCGCGGGGCAATGCCTCGCGCTTCGTGCTGGAGGTGGCTGCGGTGGAGGAGAGCGGAGCGGCGTCCCGGCTGCGCTCGGTGCGCTCCATCGACGACGAGTTCACCCCCACCGTCTTTGAGGTGGGCGCCGTCCGTCCCCTTTGGTGGCAGGGAGGGCACCGGGCATCCTCCCCCCCCAGCTGACCGCATTTCCCCCCCGCAGACGCTCTCCCTGCTGACGGAGTCCCGCATTAATGGCTCCGCTCTCAGCTTCCTGCAGTGGAAGGCGACGGCGTACGGCTCACAGCACCCGACACGCGGGGACGGCATCCATTGCCAGGCAGGAGAGCTGCGAGCTGCCAGCGGGACGCAGCCCCGCGCCGCCATCGTCCGCGCCTACTTTGGGGATGGAGCGGGTGGCACCTACAGCGTCAGCAGCATCAACGTGTCCTTCGGCGGCGCCGGCGGCCGCTCGTACCAGGAGAGGCGCTTCCTGAGCTGGTGATTGCGGGGCGCTGCGGGGCCGCTCGGTGCTCACAGGCTGCGTGGGGCGGGTTGAGCCGTTCCCTCACCTCCCGACGTGGGGTGGCCCCCCCTGTCCCACCCCCACATGGAGCTCGGTGCAGCTGACACCTCACTCCCTGCCGCAGGTCCGCACTGCTGGGCTTCGGGCTGCCACCTGAGGACGCCTTTTCTCCCCTCATCATCTCCATCGTGGTCACAGCGCTGGGTGCTCCGCTGCTGCTGCTGCTGCTGGGCGCCGCCGTGCTGCTCTGTGCCCGGAGGAGACGCTACAGCGAGTACGAGCCCATCAACTGAGCGCTGCTGCTCCATGCTGGGAGCCTTCCTGGCTGCTGCGGGAAGCACGGCGCTGCCTGCTCCCCATCCCGGGGGGTGAGGTGGGCGGCGGGGCCTCCCCTGTGCTGCTGTGCCACGTCCTGCTGCCCGCAGTGGGGCTGAGCTCCCTGTGCTTCCTTTCCTCCTGCTGCTCGCTGCCAGCGGCCGGCAGGGCAGCAGCTCCGGGATCCCCATCACCTCCCGTGGGAGGGCAGCCCGCAATGCACGGCCGCACTGAAGGCTGCTGCTGGGAGGGGAACTCAGCTCCAACTGCGGCCGTTACGGCTCAGGTCCTGGCAGAGCCAAAAGGAGACTCTGCTGTCTGCTGGAGCTGCTGCCCGTTGTGTGCAGCGCTGCTTGATGGAGCTGCTGCTGCATTTCTGTGTCCTCAACCACTGACTCCTCTTTGACCAAATAAAAGGGATTTCTACGAGTGCTGCTGCTGTGGCCTGATGCCAACTTGGCCCAGCGCAGCAAACCAAACCTGCAGCACCAAACCTGCAGCACCAAACCTGCAGCATTAAACCTGCAGCACCAAACCTGCAGCACCAAACCTGCGGCGTCGTGCCGCTCCCTGGGGCAGGGCACCCGGCAGACCGGTTTGTGAGCAGGAAGGGATGGAGGAAGGACGCTGGGTGACGCTGGGTGACGTTGGCTGCACCGCCACCAAGGGCTGGGAGCACATAACCCCCCCAGAACAGCCACAGAGCCGTCCAGCAAAAGGCCTTTATTGACCCCATAAGGAAGACTGGCAAACCCTGACCCCCCCCATCCTGAAGTAATGGGTCCTTCTGCTCCCAGCCTCACGTGGGGGGCACTGCGACACCCACGGAAGAAGGGCAGCCCTGGGATCTGTCCCCCCCCCCCAGGGCTCACAGGGGGTTCGGCGCCCCCAGCCGCTCAGCCCCAGTACCGCAGCCTGGCCCTGCTGTGCCGCGAGCTCTCCTCAGGCTTCTCTGTCGCCAAGGCCAGGAGGTTGTCGGGCTCCAGCACAAACATGCTGTACAGGTTCCAGAGCAGCATGGCCAGCAGGGGCAGGAAGGTCATGGCAAAGCCGAAGGCGCGGAAGGAGCGGCCGAAGGCGTAGGACAGCCAGTAGGTCAGACTGCGGGGGGAGGCGGGGGGGGGTCAGCCCTGCTTGGGGTGCTGGGCCCAACAAGAGCCTGCGGTGGGAAGCAGGATGGGCCGAGGGTGAAGCAGCCCTTCCCCCGGGTGGGCCCAACGAGGCGCTGCTGCAGCGGCACAAGGCAAGAAGCTTCTGGGACGGGGAGGGGGAACGGCTTACCGAGAGATGGCAAAGAGCCCCGTGAGGAGGGGGATGAGCTTGAGCAGCTCCTGCTGCAGGTAAGTGGCCAGCACGGCCATGTTGAAGAAGTAGAGGATGAAGAGGTGGACGGACTGGGAGACGAAGGTCTGATGGATCTCCACCTCCCGCTGCAGCTTCCCAAAGGGCTCCAGCGCCGCCGAGCAGAGGCGTGAGATGCCGCTGACGATCATCCCTGTTGGGGAAGAGCAATGAGCTGCTGAGATGCAGCGGGGCGGGAGGAGGGCGGCTGTCCAGAGCTCAGCCCCAGCTCTGCCCCCCAGCCCTGCCCAGGCTAAACCCCCCCCCACGGCACTCGGGCCCAGCAGCTCACCCAGCACGATGGGGACGGTGGCGAAGGCGGCGCAGCGCAGCGCGTACAGCAGCCGGCTGCTGACGGTGGGCAGGAGCGGCGCGTCGAAGGGCAGGAAGACGTAGGCGCCGTAGAGGAGGCAGGGGCAGAGGAGCAGAGCCCCCACCAGCGACGCCACGGCCTTGAGGGCGGCGGTGCTGCAGAGCCCGGCACAGGGACGTCGCGGCCCCTCGGGCGGCAGTTTGGCCGCGGGCCCCTCGAAGCTCAGTGGGCCCCGGTAGCGGGAGGGGTCGGCAGGGAGGAACGTCTGCTTTGGGAGGACGCCGCCGGGTCCGTCCCTGGGCAGAACGCGGCCCCCCCTGCTCTCCTCCGGGGGCTGCGGGCTGGGCTGCTGCTTCCTCTGCTCTGTAGGCGTCCGCTCGATGCAGTGGAGGTCGATGGGCACGAAGACGTGCGCCGCCATCATGGGCAGCCCGGGATCTTCCTCCCCGTCAGCCTCAGGGGGGGGGCAGGCAGGGTTCCCTTCTTCGGGGTCCTCGCGACCCCCCTCGGGGCTCGAGCGCCGTTTGCTCTCCGTGGGTTCCGGCCGCCCCCGGGCGCTGCGCTGCCGCCGGTCCCACAGCAGGGTGGCATCGGGATCCCCGCGGGGGTCACCTGCGGCCGGAGGATCCTCGCCGGGGGGGGCCGCCTTCCCCGGCTCCAGCAGAGCCTCCTCTTCCTCCTCCGGGGGCGGCGCGGGGTCGGCGGCAGCCATGGGCCGAAGGGCTCGGAGCGGCCGGGGGCGCGGCCGGGGCCGGGAGCAGCCGGCCCGAGTTTCAGGGCACCGGGAGGGGATCAGGCCAACATCCCCGATGGCTTCACCTGCGCAAGAAGAACGGAGACGGGCAGAGAGGGGACAGACATGAGCGGCCGGCGGTCACACACAGCCCCGAGTGCAGCCGGGGAGTCCCGGCCACCACGCGGCCAAACGGGGACAGCCCAGAGCTGCTCCCGAACGGGGTCCCGAGTCCCGGCCGTTCCGAGTCCGAGTCCCGGCCGTTCCGCTCCTCTCTGCTGCTCCCCACGAGGCGGCCGTGGCCGCACGGAAGCGGCGTCGGGCCCGAACGAGCCCCGCGCTCCGGCAGCCGCCACGATCCCACCCAGAGCGCGGACACGAGCCGGGCGGGAGGCGAAACTTACGCGGAGCGGAGCGGGGGGCGGCGGGGCGGTGCGACCTGCGATCTGCGACCTGCGGTGCCGCCGTGCGGGTCACCCAGCGCCCCGAGCGGCTGAACTTCAAACCCGTCGGACGGGTGGGGGGGGGCGGGCCGGGCGCGGCGGCCTCACCCCGAACGGGGCCGGGAACGCGGGGAGGGCCCAGCGCCGGGACCGGCATCCACCGTGACTTTTTGTGCTGCTTTTTGTACTGATTTTTGTGCTGCCCGCGGGGGACCCGAGCGGCCTATCAGGGGTTTCCCCCCGCCGGGCCTTCCCTCGCGGCCTGCGGGCACGGGCAGCGCAGCCGCCCGCCATGTTTGTTTGCCGTCACTAAGTAGCGGCGCGGCGACCGCGAGCGAGAATGTCTCGCGAGATGACGCCCCGGCGCAGTCCGCCATGTTGCCAGCACTAAGTGATGGCGCGGAACGAGCGAAGCTCTCGCGAGGCGGCGCCGCGGGCGCCATGTTTGTCCGGCGCTCCCCGTAATCTCGCGAGAGCTCCGCGGGGCAGGGGGCAGCGGCGCAGCCCTGGCGGCCGAGCGGGGCCGGCGGCTGCCGTTGGCGGCGATGGCGGCGGGCGAGCGGCGCTGACGGGGCGGAGGGTCGCGCCGGGACTCGGCCCCGCCGGGAGCCATGAGCCAGGGAGGAGGGACGGGCAGCGAGAGCGGAGAGCCCGAGGCCAAAGTGCTGCACACCAAGCGGCTGTACCGGTAACGGGGGGAGCGTGGGGGGGAGAGGCCTGAGGGGGGGGGGTAGAAAAGGGGGAGTTGGGGGGGGGTTGGGGGGGAAGGTGGATTGGGGGGTTTAGGGGAGATGTGGGGAAAGAAGTGGGGGAAGGAAGTGAGGGGGGCTCAGGGGGGGTTGGGGGGCTGCTGGGATGGGGGATGTGGGGAAAAGAGGAGGATTTGGGGTCTGGGAGAAAGAGATGGGGGGATCGGGGGGGGTTCAGGGGAGGAGGGGGGGAAGGGAGCGGGGATTGAAGGGCGATTTGGGGTGAAGGAAATGGGGGGTTAATGAGGGGAGATCCGGGATGTGCAGGAGGGGGAGACGAGGGGGGGGATGGGATGGAGATGAGGGGGGAGGGGCGGTGGGATTTCAGATGGGAGTTGGGGGGAAGGAGCTGAACTTAAGGAAGGTCTGGGGCTGGAGATGAGGAGTGGGGGAGATCCTGGGGGGTCGTGGGGGGGGGATCATGGGGGGGGATCATAGGGAGCGAGGTGGAGGGATGAAGGGAAAGGAGGAGGGGGGTGTTCCTGGCTGCAGGCAGCATCGCTTCCTGACGTACCTACAAGTGGTACCGGAGCATCCCTGCCGAGCGCTGGGGGGGTGTCATAGGTTGATGAGCTGAGGGCTTTCCTTGCAGCCCTCTTCCAACCCCCAGCAGCCTCTCCAAGTAGATTGCACGAAGCGAGGAGCTCAGTGCGGTGGGAAGGCAGCGGGTGGGATCCCAGAGCTGGGGATGCTGAGCTGATGGTGCTGGTGTGCGTCGCTTTGCAGGGCGGTGGTGGAGGCCGTCCATCGCCTGGATCTCATCCTCGGCAACAAGGCCGCGTACCAGGAGGTGTTCAAGCCCGAGAACATCAGCCTGAGGAACAAGTAGGTTGTGCACAGAGCGCGGGGTGGGCTTCGTGGGGGGCTGCTGAGCCTGAAGGTGTCGTGTGCTGTCTGCCAGGCTGCGGGAGCTGTGCGTGAAGCTGATGTTTTTGCATCCCGTGGATTATGGCAGAAAAGCAGAGGAGCTGCTCTGGAGGAAGGTTTACTATGAAGTTATCCAGCTCATCAAGACAAATAAGAAGGCAGGTATCACGGCGCAGAGCTGCTCAGCTGAGGGCAGTGACTCCTCACAGTCACTGGGATGGATTTTGGTGCAGGATGTGTTCCTCCATAACGCAATTTCTGCCTCCCCAAATTCACAGCACACGTTTCCTGTGTGCAATGAGTGCCAGGATGCTCTGATGTGGCTTTGCCAGAGCAGATCTCTTTTCCCCTGGCACTGGTGCCATAGAAATGCTCTCATGTGAGGCAGTGCGTTGGTGATCTGATGATGGGGATGCCATCGAGGCTCTTCATTTTTTACTCTGTGGCATCGCAGACATCTTCCCTTCTTAGAAACGCAGCAGATAAAGTGCAGCCCAGCAGGGGAGGCACACTGAGGGGTCACAGCCAAGCTGCCCACCATCTCCCTTCCTCCCATAACGGGTTCCCAGCTGCATTATTGCCTCCACCTGATGACCCCTCCTGGCTTCTCTCTCCTGCAGCACATCCACAGCCGCAGCGCTCTGGAGTGTGCCTACCGCACTCACCTGGTGGCCGGCATTGGCTTCTACCAGCACCTGCTGCTCTACATCCAGTCCCATTACCAGCTGGAGCTGCAGTGCTGCATCGACTGGACGCACGTGACGGACCCACTCATGGGTGGGTGCTCGTGGGAAACGTTGTGGGCAGCGGCTTCGTATGATGGTGGGATGGGGGGACTCTAAGACAGTCCAGTTCCAAGCCCTGCTGCTGGCAGGGATGCTTCCCACTAGACCAGACTGCTCACTTTGTGCATGACTGCACGACTTTGTGTTTCTCCCACACGTAGGCTGCAAGAAACCCGTGTCTGCATCAGAGAAGGAGATGGAGTGGGCGCAGATGGCGTGCCACCGCTGCCTGGTTTACCTCGGGGATCTGGGTAAGCGTGCTCAGCTCAGGGCTGTGCTTCCAGTGGGGCTCTGCAGGGTGCAGAGCAGCATCCCATCCTGTCTGTACCCCAAGAGTTGGTGTAAAGCTGCGGGGTGTTGTGCTGCTGTCAGTCTGCAGGGAGACGGTGCTCCTCTCTGGAAGGGAAGGAGGGGAAGGGGAGGGCAGGAGGGGAAGGTGCTGTGCTCTGCTCTGAGCTGAGTGCTCCTCTCTGATCCGTGTGCTCTGCTTGCAGCACGCTACCAGAACGAGCTGGCAGGTGTGGACACGGAGCTGCTGGCCGAGCGCTTCTACTACCAGGCGCTGTCTGTGGCACCGCAGATCGGTGAGTGAGCTGCCCTGTCCTTCTGCTGTTAGGTCACGTTGATGGCGTTCACCTCCCTCGTTGTGCCCCTCGCTCTGCCACCCCTCCCCAAACCTCCTCCTGTAGAGGGGAGGTGAGGGCGGGAGGTGGGAGCCCGTCTGATCTGAAGGTGGACGTGGCTCCCCAAAGCTGTCCTCTCTGTGCTGCCTTGGCAGCGTTCCCACGGAGCAGTTGGTTCAGGCTGATCCCGATAACTGCCCAGCATTAAGCACAGTGAGCGGAGGTGGAGCTATTGAGTGCTGATAAGATGATGTCTGTGCCAAGAGAATGCAGCACGACGGAGCCGAGGTTGCGCCGTTATGAATTAAGAGGAAAAGGAATTGTTTGTTCTGCTTTCTTAGGCAGGAAGGTGTAAAAGGTGTAAAACACAACAAAGGGAAAGGAGTGAGCCGTCCAGAGTCTGTACTGCAGCTTTAGGGCTCGAGGGCAGCTGATGCTGTTGGTTTCCTTCCCATGTGGATGGGATCTGGAGGGTTCTGGTTAATTCTGCCCTCTCTTTTGTGCAGGCATGCCCTTCAATCAGCTGGGGACGCTGGCTGGGAGCAAGTACTACAACGTGGAGGCCACATACTGCTACTTACGCTGGTGAGTGTCTCTGAGGCTGCAGGGCACGAATCTGGAAGGTGTGTAAAGGCTGAAGGCGAAGCTGTGGTGCTGCCACTTGAACACGCCGGGGTCCTTAACTCCTGCTGATGTCTCCCAGCCCCACTCCGGGCGGCACCGGAGTCTTTGTGTTCAGCTGTGAAAACACAAGCAGTGTTGTGGCAGTGACCCTCAGTACGTTCTGTTTCCCATCCCAGCATTCAGTCTGAAGTGTCCTTCGAAGGCGCCTCCGGGAACCTGAAGCGGCTGTACGACAAAGCAGCCAAAATGTACCAGCAGCTGAAGAAGTGTGAGAGCAGGAAGCTGTCCCCCAGCAGGAAGCGGTAGGAGGGCAGAGCGGAGCCGAGGCTCTGACTGAGGGCTGGGAGGTGCTCGGGCTCCCATTTGGTCCTTTCAGTCTCTGTGGTGGGTATCTGCATTACAGCCTTTTCTTCTCCATCTCTTTTAGTTGCAAAGACATTAAGAGGCTGCTGGTGAGCTTCATGTACCTGCAGAGCCTTCTGCAGCCCAAGAGCAGGTGAGGTTCTGGCAGGTCCCGCCTTCTGTCTGTAATTCAGGGATGGAGCGTTGTGTGCTGAGCTTTCTGCCCTCGTGTCCAAGCCTCGTTGAGCCCCCAGACCTGCTGTTGTGGTCCCTGTGTGTGTGTGAAGGTGCTCTGGTTGGTCTGGAGAGGAGGATATCCTGATCCATCTCACTTCCAGCTCCCGTTGCTGCCTGCAGCGTGTGCTCCATGGCTGTGCACTGTGAAGGAGGGTTCTGGGTGCAGCTGTGCAGGCGTTGCTGGCAGTTTGGCTCGCAAGCAGTAATGTTAGTTTCTTTTTTGTGCCTGCGAAGCTCTTTGGATTCGGAGCTGACGTCGCTGTGCCAGTCGGTGCTGGAGGATTTCAACCTGTGCTTGTTCTACCTGCCTTCCCCTCCCAACCTGAGCTCGGCGACTGAGGATGAGGAGGAGTATGAGAGCGGCTACTCCTTCCTTCCTGACCTGCTCATCTTCCGCATGGTGATCATCTGCTTCATGAGCGTGCACAGCCTCAGGCGCGCAGGTGAGCGATGCTTTGCTGGGACACCCCAAAAGTGAGCGATGGGGCGGGAGCCACCTCGGCTGCAGTCAGTTGTGGGGGAGCAGTCGGTCCCCTCGGCCTCACCGAGCCGTCCTTGCAGGTTCCAAGCAGTACAGCGCAGCCATTGCTTTCACGCTGGCCCTCTTCTCTCACCTCATCAACCACGTCAACATTCGCCTGCAGGCGGAGCTGGAGGAAGGGGAGAACCCGGTGCCGGCGTTCCGCAGCGATGGCACAGGTCGGTGTGGGCGCGCTCTCCCCGTGCCCATGGGGGTGTGAGCCTTCAGCTGCTGGCAGCTCGTTGGGCACAGAATCAAACCATCAAACCTCTCCCCCTTCAAAGGGCTGGTTTGTAACCCTTCACAAGGGCAAGGCCGGGCTTCTCCTGGCCGATGGCAGCAGCCGTGGATTCCTCCCCACGTGGCTGCTGCTGTGGATGATTTGGCTCTCGGGGAAAGCAGGGGAGGAGCTGGGAGATCTCGGTGTGTTTTTGGCAGCGTTCAGCTCTGATGCCATCTGAAGGCAGCGCAGCCCGGGCTGCAGGAGCCCCGTGGGAGTCCAGGCTGGCCGAGATCTCCCGAGCTCCTTCAGAGGGCGATCCCTTCCCAGGGCTCTGAGCTGGGGGTGCCGAGAGACGCGGTGGGGAAACCTGCTGTGTGGGAGAGGGAAGGAACTTGTGTGGAACAGCCGCGCTTCTCTGACTGTGGCTCTTACTTTGCGTGCCCGCAGACGAGTCGGAGCCGCGGGAGCCCCTCAGCTCGGTGGAGAAGGAAGGAGAGGGAGAGCTGCCCAATCACCACCCCAGGGAGGAGGAACGGAAACACGACTGCAAGAAAAGCAAGAAATACTCGCGGCTTTCCTGCCTGCGCCGCCGCCGGCACCCGCAGAAAGCGGATGAGAGTGACCTGAGCGAGGGCTTCGACTCCGACTCCAGCCAGGGCTCCACCAAGGGCAGCGACGGCTCCGACAGCGGCTCGGAGAAGAGCGACGAGGAAGCGGAGGCCGCTTTTGATGTGGAGACGGACTCGGACATGAACAGCCAGGAGTCGCGGTCCGACTTGGAGGACATGGAGGACGAGCCGGGCAAGGAGGGCAGTGAGCGAGGCCGGAGCGGGGCCAGGGAGGGCCTAAAGAACGGCGTGGATGGCAGCGGGTCGGGGGAATGCAGGAATACGAGCGGCTCTAAAACAGAGAGTGTGGATCCAGCCGTGAATGGACCCGTGTCCCTGAGCGCCAGTGACGCCAGCATCGCCAGCAACCTGCAGGCCATGTCCACGCAGCTCTTCCAGACCAAGCGCTGCTTCCGCTTGGCACCCACCTTCAGCAACATCCTCCTGAAGCCCAGCACTGAGCCGCCCGCCTTGAAGGGCAGCCTGGACGGCAAGCCCTGCATCAACGGCGATGTGGAGAAGCCCGGCTTGGCGGAGCAAGGTAAGGACCCACACGTGCTGTGCCAGGAGAAGCCGTGCAGGTGCAATCCGGGATGTTCTCCATCCCTTCTGTGGGCATGGAGTGAGGCCGGGTGCTGTGTGTGCGGATGTGCAGCAGGTGGAGCTGTGAGTTCTGTCTCACCGTGAGCTCCTGCTGCTCAGGAAGCTGCTGGGGGGAACCAGCCTCACAGGGGAGCTGATGCCCAGTGCTGTGTGTGCCTCGTTGAAAGCACACCGTGTGTGTTGTTCCCCCTGCAGCGAGGAAGCTCTGTGCACCCTGGGTGCTGAGCGGTGTCCCCAGGGGTTGGTGCTGGGGTGAAACTTCCATTGGTGATGTCAGCAGTGGGGCTGAGTGCCCCCTCAGCACCTTGTGGGTGGCACCGAGCTGCGGGTGCAGTGACACAGCAGAGGGACCTGGACTGTGGGCCCCGGGGAACCTCATGGGGTCCAACAGACCCAAGTGCGAGGTCTGCACCGGAGTCAGGGCAGCTCCCATTACCACTATGAGCTGTGGTGTCCCCATGCACTGCAGGGAGTGGGGCTGGATGGCCCTGAGAGGTCCCTTCCCACCCTATGGGTTTTGTGATGGTTCTGTGTCACCTCTAAACCCAGTGCTGCTCTTCTGCAGCCTCACTCCTGCAGAGGCTTAATGCTCTTCCCCTTCTTTCCCAGATGTGTCCGACTCTGAGGAGAGCGTGTTGAGCACCAAGTCGTGCAGGAACGAGCGGTCCCTGCAGGAGAAGCTGGAGATCGTGAGCAACGAGGGGCTGCTGCTCACTGTCAAGGTGTTCCTGGACTGGCTGAGGACGAACACGGACTTCATCATCATGTGTGCTCAGGTGGGGGGCGGCTCTGGGCTTTGAGCCTCAAGAAATGTGCTGAAATTCATGCTGTTTTAAAGCATTTTAGGTTCCGTAGAAGAGCCCGAGTGAGCTGGTTGTGCGTGTGGCTCTCCTGATGTTTGCCGTGGCCTTTTGTTCCCACAGAGCTCCCAGAGCCTATGGAACAGGCTGTCTGTGCTCCTCAACCTGCTGCCTTCTGCTGCCGACCTGCAGGAGTCGGGTATGGAGAAGGGCAGCACGTCTTGTTCTCTGCTCAAACCCCCCTGTGGCCAAACGCCGTCCCCTGAGCATCAGCTCTGCTCACCCATTGCATTCTGTGGCCCTTCCCCCCCCTTGTCCCCTCCTGTTGGGGTCTCTGCTGACACGGTGCTGTGCTCCCTCCTGCCCAGGGCTGGAGCTGTGTAAGGAGGTGAGGGAGGTGCTGAGCGGCGCGGAGCTGCCGGAGCTGCGAACCAACCTGCTGCTCCCCGAGGACGTGGCCCTGCGGAACCTGCCCCCCCTGAGGAACGCACACAGGAGGCTGAACTTCGAGCAGGACCGGCCCATCTTCTCCGCAGTGGAGGAGGTGAGTCGGGCAGATCCCAAATCTCAGCACAAGCTGAACGTGCCTCAGTGGGGTTCCTTCCTACAGAGCAGAGCCCGGGCTGATTCTGATCTGAGCCTGAGCTCACCCAGCAGCCTAAAGGGGGCTGTGCACATCCCCAGATGGCTGTGCACATGGTGCTCTCCCTCTGCTCCTTTTGGTGTTCTCTGCCTCTTTTTGCTGGGGCAAAGCACAGACTCACAGGTGCTGGGCTGAGCCCCTTCCTGCTTTCAGGGACGTTTCCCCTGAGGTTTCCTTCCCATTTCTGTGCATCTTTGCAGTCCGTTGTTCGGATCTGCTGCATCCGGAGCTTCGGGCACTTTGTCACACGCCTGCAGGGCAGCATCCTGCAGTTCAACCCGGAGCTGGGGATCTTCATCAGCATAGCGCAGTCGGAGCGGGACAGCGTGGTGCAGCAGGCCCAGGCCCAGTTCCACATGGTGAGCAGCACCGTGCCCCCTTCCCACGCCGTCCCTCTGTGCCGTTGTTGTGCTCACTGATTGATGGAGCTTCGTTCCCTTGGCCAGGCTGCAGAGGAGGCTCGTCGGAACCGGCTGATGAGGGACATGGCTCAGCTCCGCCTGCAGGTGGGGGGGGGTTGCTATGGGGAGGTGGGGGGCGTGCTCCCAAAGATGGGTGCGGTGGAGCCAAATGTCCCCGGTGCTGCTCTGCCTGCTGGGGGCTGGAAGGCGAAACCTTTCCAGCCTGGGGGTGGAGGCAGCATCTCTGCATGCTTTGCAGCTGGAGGTGTCACAGCTGGAGGGCAGCCTGCAGCAGCCCAAGGCGCAGTCGGCCATGTCTCCGTACCTCGTGCTGGACGCGCAGGCGCTCTGCCAGCACCTGGCCGTGGTGAAGCAGCTGGCCAGCAGCGGGAGGTTCATCATCATCATCCCGCGGGCAGGTGGGGGAGCTCTGCCTCTGGGTGACCCCGGGAGGCTGGAGCTGAGCGGAGGGACGGCCCTAACCCTGCTGCCTGTGTCTGTGTGTCTGTATCTGTGTGCACACTCAGTGATCGACAGCTTGGACTTCCTCAAGAAGGAGAACGCGGGCGCCAGGGACAGCATCCGATACCTGGAGGCAGAGTTTAAAAAGGGAAACCGGTGAGGATGGGGAAGTGGTGCCAGTGGGGGGAGCAAACTGCAGAGCAGCACATTTAGATGGAGGCTGGGCAGCTCTGCTGTGCTGCTGCCGGGGTTTGCGGTGTGAGGACGCTCAGCAGCAGCCCTGGGTGGTTGGTGGGGGTTTGTGTGGCTGAGGAAGGCAGAGGAGCCCACAGAGCCACAGTGGGGCGCTGGTCTCGTCTGTGGGAGACTTGCTTTGAGCTCAGCCACTCTCCTCCTTTCTTAGGTACATTCGTTGCCAGAGAGATGTCGGGAAGAGCTTTGAGAGGCACAAACTGAAGAGACAAGACTTGGATGCGTGGTAAGCGAGAGGCAGCGGGGAGCAGTCATAGGGCCACAGGGTGGTGGGGTTGGAAGGGACCCCGAGGATCCTCCGACCTCCAGATCTGCCAGCAGCCCAGCTTGCCCAGCGTCCCATCCCGGCTGAAGAACCGCCCGACCTCCCAGCCAACCCTTCCCTCCTTGGCCTCAAATCCATCCCGTTCTCCCATCACTGCCCAAGCAAAAGCTGCTTCCCCTCCTTTGACGATCCCCTTTCAGTACTGAGGGCTGCACTGAGGTCACCCCGCAGCCTTCCCTTCTGCGCCCCGTGTTCCCTGGGTGTACTGGGGGCCATTTGTGCAGGGAAGCCGTCTCCCCTCCATCCGCCATTGGTTCCGTCTGCGTGGCAGGAACCTCTATAAGATCCTGGACAGCTGCAAGCAGCTGACGGTGTCCCAGAGCAGCGGGGATGACGACACCACAGGGATGGTCACCATCATCACGGGCTTCCAGCTGGAGGACCCCGCCGCGCTCTCAGCTCCCATGCAGGTGGGTGGCACGGCCGCACTGAGCCCCTGTGCTTCCCAGCAGGGCTGGGAGCTGCATGGCTGCCATGGGAGGGTTGGACACGTTGTGCAGTCACAGTGCTGGGCTCCCCAGACTCACTTTAGAGCCGGGAGCCCCCGTGGTGCAGGTGGGAGCCCCTTGGCCGTGGCTGGGAGCTTTGGGCCCTTTGCCATCCAGGCGCTGCTTTCTTCTAGTCTGCCATCCAAGCGGCCGCCGGCGCCAGCGTGGAGGTGAAGAACATCCTGGAGTTCTACAAGCAGTGGAAGGAGATGGGCTGATGTTCAGCGGGGCGTCAGGTTGGTGCAGCTGCCATAGAGGGTGGGATGGCTGGGGTTGGCGGGGACCCCGGGAGCATATAATGGGGGTCCTTTGGGCGGGGGGAAAGGAGACGCCGTGCCGTGCAGTGCGGGATGGGGAGGGCTGGAGTGGTGACAGAGCTGCGTGGTTTGGGACGGCCCTTTATTTCCCTGGGGAGCAGCGGTGGGGATCCTCCCCTCCCCCCTGAGCTCCCCCCGCCCCCCGTGCAGCGTTCAGCCCCGGAGAGCAGAGCGGAGCTGCCGCAGGGGATGGAGAGCAGCGCAGGATCGGCCGCCGCTTCGGCTCCCCAGCCGTGCCGGATGGGAGCAGCGGGTGCCTGCGGAAGGATCCGCCGCCTCGTCTCGTTTTTCCTTTTTCGTTTGTTTTTTTCCTTTTTTTTCCCCTCTCTTTTTGTTGTGGCTGAAATCCTCACCGTGAGGTTTGCTGGGGGGGGCCGAGGATCCCGGAGCCGTCCTCCGTTCTGCTGTGAGACCACCGCTGGGGGGGGGGCGCAGCTCAGACCCTCCTCGCAGCCCGGTGAGGACCGAGCGGCCCCGGGCTGAGCCCAGCCTTGGAGAGAGGCCGGGGGGTTGTTGGGGCTCTGCTGTGTGCGGCGCTGGGAGGGCAGCGCCCCGTGGGGAGCTCCGGGGGCTCCATCAGAGCAGCGCCCACAGGAGGCGTCTCGGAGCTCCAGAAGGCCGACCCCCATGTGAAGGACCTCCGAGCTCCGGCAAGAGAACGTCTCCGTGCCAGGGAACCCTGCAGCTCCGGGAGCCCGTCTTGTACGGGAGGGACCGCTTGCAGCCCCAGGACGAGCAGCTCCCCGCACAAAGGTCCCTCCGAGGCCCAAGAGGAGAATATCCGATATCTGCACCTTGAAGGACCCCTCCCAGCTCCCATCCCCCTCGAAGGACCCTCGCAGCTCCGAACAGCCGCTCCCAGCGTGAGGATCCCGGGAGCTCCGTCCTGCCCGCCTGCAGCCCAGCACTGCATCCCGCTGCAGCATCCTGCACCGGAGCTGCTCCGCACCAGGGAGCCGCAGCAGCAAAGCGTGCAAAGTCCTGCAGCAGCAGCTGGGAGCTGCAGCAGAGCCATGAACTGGGAGCTGCAGCAGCCGATGGAGCTCCATGAGGGCGCAGCGCCGTTACTGCTCACCTCTCCCACCCCGCATCGCACCGCAGCTTTGGGACGTTCCTTCTTTGCAGGTAAAGCCCCACCGAGCGGCCTGTTTGCACAGGCTCCCCTTTGGGCTCCCCTGTGGGTTCTCTGTTCCCTTTTGCAGCTGCGGTGCCCGGAGCGGAGCACTGCGCTGCTGTGCTGCTCTGTGCTGACAGCCGCAGCTCCCCAGCTCTGTTGCATTGCATTGCACTGCGGGGGCTGAGCGCTGTGCTGTCCCATTTACCCCCCGTGGTGCTGCATCCCCTGCGGCACTTTGGGAGCAGAGCTGGCGGCTTTGCTCTTCCCGCACTCATTTTGCTCCTTGGGGCCCCATGGTGACCCCGGAGCATTTCTTGGTGCCCAAAGGCTGCTGCGTTCTCCCATTGCTCTGCACTCTGTCCGGGTCGCGGGGTGGCCGCGTGGCCACAAAGGGCCGCAGGAGGGGAGGGAAGAAGCCCCGCTGCGCCCCATATATGCGGCTGTTGGGGGCGATGGGCGCTGCTGGCGGCCCCGGGCTCCGCTCCACTGTGCGGGTCAGGGCTGAGCAGCGGGGAGCGGGGTGAAAAGTGGGGAGGGGAGGAAGGAGGCTGCAAGAAGGGCTGCAAGAAGGGCTGCAAAAAGGCTGCAGGTGCTGCTCGGAACTGCGTGTGTTTTTGTTGCGCCGGGTCGGTTTCCCTTTTCGTTGCGCCGTTCGGAGCGGCTGCTGTTCCTGCCAATGGGGGGAGCGAGGGGGGCTGCGGAGACCCTCAGGCTGCACCGTCCCCCCCCCAGCTCTGCCTGCCACCCCCACAGCTGGGCTACGGCGCCATTAAAGGGGTTTCACCCCCTCTGATATTGGGGGGTCTTGGAGAGCTCGGCTGCACTGACCCTACGGGGCTGAGCTGCAGTGCTGACACCCCCAGTGCGACACCGGACCCCCCTCCCGTTCCAATGAGGCCTTAATGAAGCAGCACTTCGTTAAGGGACCGTAACCCCCCCACACACCCCCCTAACCCAGGAAGGAGCCGCTGTGCCCAGCACTGCCTTTATTTCTGCACGGAGAAGCGGAGCATTATTGGGGGGGGGCGTTGAGCCCCGGGGGGGGCGGGGGGCGCTCAGACGGGGCCGTAGAAGCGGCGGTACGCCTCCTGGAAGCCGATCTGGTCGGCCAGCTCGTCGCAGTCGGGGCTCAGCTCACACACCTCGCGTTGCGCCTCCAGGGGGTTCGGCGGAGCGACGGCGGCACCGCTGCGGAGCGATGGGGGAGGGGGGGGTGAGGGGCTGCCGGGGGGCGGCAGTGCCCAAATAGGGGGTCGTTGTTACCTGTTGTAGCCCAAGTTCCTCTTCTGCCTCTGCACCATCTCGGCGCTGGCGCGGTGGGAGATGAAGGCTGTGGGCAGAGTGGGGTGGGGGGCAGTGGGTGAACCCCGTCCGTGACCCTGGGGGGGGGGGGGGGGGGAATGGGGGGGGTCTAGGCGGCCCCGTGCTGTGAGCACCCACCTTTAGCACTGCGAGCATCGGAGCCATCGGGCACTGTGGGATGAGCAGAGCCATTGGGTGCGGAGATCTGAGAACCATCCCGGCCCCATCCAGCCCCATCTCTCAACATCTCCATCCCATCCCTCCCCATCTCCTGCCCCGTTCTCTGCCCCCTCCATCCCCGCAGCCCGACCCCCACAGCTCTGCCCCCCCCCCCGGTACCGCTGTGGCAGAGGCTGAATGTGAGCAGAGCCACGAGGAGCAGCAGAACCGCGGCCTTCATGGTGCAGCTCCACTGCAACGCCCCGAACCGAACCACCTTTATAGGGCCCGGCCATCCCCCCCCCCCTCCATCCCCGGGCCGTTCCCAGCTCTATTTCCAGCACATCCGCCGCGGTTTGGACCGAGGGGCTCCTCCATCCCCAGCCACGGCTGAGGGCGCTGGGGGGGGGTTCAGCCCCGGGTCCCCCACCCCAAACTGCGGGCGCCGTGTGTCCGGACAGACGGAAACGGAGGTTTGGGGCGGAGGTTCGGCTGGGGCCAAAGCCTTTGTGTGATGGACCGCAAAGTGCAGCCTGTGCTGCCAGGACCGGGCGGTTCCAACCAAGGGAAGGCGCCCATCGGTTGAGCTGCTCTAATTGCAGACGGAGCTTCGAGGGGCGGAAACTGCGGCCTCGCTTCTAAGAATTCCGTCTGGGCGCTCAGCTGACGTGGGGGGGCTGCACTCCTCGCCCCCTCCCCACCAGCTCCAGCTGGTGCAGCTCTCAGCTCTCAGCCCCCCCGATCCCATCACTGCGAGCACAGCCGGACGGGCAGCGCTTTGCTTTGTGCCCCACAGCCCCCAAACCCCCCAGGCTGCATGCGGGCAGAGATCGAATCCCTCCTTTATTGCCAGCGCTTCAAACACCGTTTGGCACAAACGCCACCGGAACAGATGGGACCGTTTTCCATGCGTGGCTCCAGGGCGCCGTCAGCATCAATATCAGCATCAATATCGGCGTCAATCTCAGCGTCCCGTCGCGCTGTGAGCTGCTCCGTGCGCCCCTACTGGCGCGGCTGCAACGCCGCTGTGAGCTGCTGCTGCTCCCCGCTCAGCGCCTGCGGGGGGAAAACGCAGCCGGTGCAGCAGCAGCAGCGACGGGGGACGATCCGTCCCACCCCCCGCCCTCCCTCCCGGCGGTGCCGCACCACAGTCCGGTGCGTTTCGTGCCCACCTTCCAGGCCTCCGCCCGCTCCGCGATGCTCCTCCGCAGCGCCTCGATCCGCTCCCTGCCGTCCCGCACCGCCGCGGCCGCGGCTCCGTTCTCCTTCTGCGCGTCGCTCAGCGCCCGCCGCAGGAAGCCGCGCTGCTTCAGCAGGAACGGGACCAACGCGCTGCGGGCGTCCGCCTCCGGGATCCCGCTGGGCCGCCTGAGGGACCGAGCGCTGCCGGGACCGCGTCTCCTGCACCGACCCCACCGCCCCCCGTCTCGTTCCCGCCCCCCCCTTTACCACGCGGGCTGTTGGCAGCCCCGCGCCTCCTCCTCGATGCGGTCCAGCGCCCGCAGCAGCTGCTCCAGGTTTCCCTCCTTCTTCACCTCCTGAATCTCCTCCTGCCGGACGGACCGGCCGCGTCCACACGGGATCCGGAGCAGCGGGACGGACCCGCAACAGCCGCAGCCCCCCCCGCCGTGACCCCCGGTCCCACCCCCCCATTAACCCCCCATTAACCCCCCATGACCCCCCATGACCCCCCTGACCGTGACGGCGGCGCGGAGCTGCTCGACGAACTGCTGGTGGATGCTGCGGGTCACGTGGGGCAGCGCGCGGTAGAAGCGGCGGTAACTGTGAGCGAAGCGCTCGTAGCTGCGGGACGGAACCGGGCGGGATGGGACCGAACGGAACCGAACCGAACGGAACCGAACGGAACGGAACGGAACCGAACGGAACCGAACGGGACCGAACGGAACCGAACGGAACCGAACGGGACCGAACGGAACCGAACGGGACCGAACGGAACCGAACGGGACCGAACCGGACGGAGCGGAACGGGGCGGGGCGGCGTCACGGCGGACACCGACACAACCCAACCCCCCCCGTTCCCGCTCACCTCCCCGCGGCCAGCAGCCTCTCGCTGAACGCTTCCACCACAGCCGCCATCAGCTCGGCCCGGCCCGGCGCGCCGCCATCCCCCGCCGCCGCTTCCGCCATTTCCCGCCGCTCAACGGGCCCGGCCCCGATTGGCCGCCGCCTCGGAGCGGGTCGCCGCCCGATTGGTCGCCGCCTCCTTCCGGGACCGCCCCCTCCGCCGATCGGTCCGCGCGCCGCCGGCCCCCGCCTCCGATTGGCCGCGGGCTCAGGGCGGGGCCGGCCCCGAGAGAAAGGCGGCTTCCGATTGGCCGCCACCTCCTCGCGGTTCCCACCCCCTCCGAGCGCGGAGACGGCGCCCCCCGCTGGACGCCGCCCCGGGGGAAAAGCCCGCCTGCGATTGGTCACCGCCTCCGCCCGATTCCCACCCCCCAACTCCGATTGGTCGCCGCCTCCGCTCCCCAACGCCGATTGGTGAACGCGCCCAACGCGCGGGATCCGCGCAGAACGAGAGCGGGGCGTCGCCCACGCGCCTTTATTGGCAGCGCCGCTCCTGGGCGGTGCGTCAATTGCGTCCATTACGCCCATTGCGTCCATTACGCCCATTACGTCCACTACATCCATTGCGTCCATTGCGTCCATTGACCCCCATCGGCTGCAGCGTCCGCGGTCCGTAAAGTGCAGGAACGGCCGCATTGAGCGCCGGAAGGGCCGTTCAAAAGGGCGGAGCGGCGCCGGGCGGCCGGGAGGGGAACCGGGCGGGACGAGGCGGAGCCGGTCTGTGTCCGCCCCGACCCGGGGGGGGCTGATAAAGGCGGGGGGGGGGCGGGACGCGGCGCTGCAGGACGTGATCGTCCCCCTGTGGGCTCCTACCAGTGCCGGGAGTCCATCAGCTCCGGCCGCAGGCTCAGCTTCTTCAGCGTCTCGTAGCCCACCACGATGACGATGGTGGACGGCGTGGCGGAGATGATGCGGGCCGACAGCCCCTTGGTCAGCCCCCACGGCCCCTCCTCCGCCATCAGCTGCTTGAACGTCAGCACGATGGAGCTCTTCCCTTCCACCTGCGGGGCACAATGTTGGGGATGGGGGGACCCAAAGCTCACCCGGCACAAACGGGGCGGCACAACCCGGACCGGACCGGACCGTCCCCCCCGGGAAGGAGCTCCGTCTCCCGCTGCCGTGTCCCCCTCCCCTCCTGCCCCACCGCCTGCCCAGCAACCCAGGGGGGGCAACCGGGCCGCGGTGCTGAGCGTGGAGGCGGCCGTGGGAGCCGTACCTGAACCCGAGCTCTGATGACATCCATGGGGTTGGTGAGCGTGGAAGCCGTGGCGGCGGCGAGCGGCCCCGAGATGGCCTGAAGGAGGAGATGGGGGCAGTCCTTGGGGGTCAGGCTGGAGAGCTGCTCTGCGGATGGGACACAGAGGGGGCCGGTCAGCGCCGGGACTGCGGGCATCGTCCAGCTCCAGCCCCCACTGCTGGGCCACCATCCGACCATGGGGAGGATGCGGGATTCCCTTCCTCCTGCTTTGGCTGCGTGGGATCTGACCCCCATCTGGCCCCAGCTGTGTCAGCCTGCCCTCCCAGCCCGGCTCCATCCACGGCTGGTTAATTACACCACCGAGGCCAAACCAAACGAGCCCCGAAGCTCCACTGTTTCTCTGCACCAGGACGGATGGGAGGGAGCGGTGCGGACACAGCCAACCCTTCCAGCCCCCGGCTGCACCCAGACCCCCCCAGACCCCTCCCCACATTAACAATCAACACAAACACGCTCCCCCCCCCCCCCCCGGCTCCACCCCCGACCCCGCACCTACCGGCATAGAAGTGGTAGAAGGGCCACCAGACGGCGCTGTTGGGGATGTAGGTGAGCAGCGAGGCCACGTAGCCGCGGTAGAAGCCCTTGGGGCCGTCGGCCTTGAAGATCTGCACGATGATGTCCCGGGTCTGCCCGAACATCGGCACCCGCCGCCCGTCGCGGCCGCGCACCGTGAACCTGCCCATGCTTTCGCCCTTCCTCTGCATCATCAGGTGCTGCGACACCACGTCGATGGGCACCGTGATGCTCTGAGCCACCAGCGAAGCGCAGCCGCCGGCCACCAGCGACTTGACGGCGTTGTTGCTGCTGTAAGGAGCCACGTATTTGCGCGTCAGCTCGTAGGTGGTGACGTAGCACTGCCCCGAGATCAGCGTGAAGGTGTTGACCAGGAAGCCGCGGTACAGCCCGGCCGGGCCCTCGGTGCGCAGGATCTTGACGAAGGCGTCCAGCGTCCCGCTGTACAGACTCTTCCCCTTCTGCACCTGCAGCCGCGTGCGGATGAGCGTGAAGGGGTAGACGCTGACGCGGATCATCATGGTCATGCAGATGCCCAGCACGTAGAAGCGCCGCTTGTCCAGGTGCTCCCACTCGATGATGGGGATGTTGCGTTTGTCCTCCATGCCGGGCGCTCCCTGCACCGCTCAATGGGGGCACACGCAGACCTGGGGGGCACAGAGACCCTCAGTGCTCAGAACCCACGTGGGCACATCCCACAGTGCTGCTCTGCCCCCTGCAGCCCCCAATGGATGCCAACAGCCCCCATCCAACCCCCCCCATCCAGCCCCCCAACACCAAACCCCATCCGACAAACACCCCCCAAACAAAGCAACCCCTCTACAAACCCCCCCCGATGACCCCCCAAAATAAACAAACTCCTCCTGAATCGTGGTATCATGGGAAGGTAATGTTGGGAAGGTCCTGTAAGGCCACAAAGCCATGGAATCACAGAATGGTTGGGTTGGGTTGGGAGGGTCCTGGAAGACCACAGAACCAGAGAGTCACAGGCTGGTTAAACTGGGAGGGTCCTGGAAGACCACGGGAAGATCAGATCACAGAAGGGTTGGGCTGTGAGTCCTGGAAGGCCACAGAATCACCAAGTGGTTGGGCTGGGAGGTTCCTGGAACCTGGAGAACTGTGGAATCATGGGATGGTTGGGTTTAAAGGGTCCTGGAAGACCAAGGAACCATAGAATCACACAACGGGCTGCGGGTCCCAGGGGGTGGAAAACTGCCGTGAGGCTGCAGGGCCGAGATGGATTCTGGGCCGGCGTTCAGGGCAGCCGGGATGGAGCTCTGGGTGAACTGGGCTGGCGGCGGATCTGGAGGTTGGTCTGGGGGGGTCAGAGTGCAGCGATCATCGGGGCTGCTTCCAACCGGGCTGTTCTATGACTGAGTGAGTGCAGGACAGCTGGCACCAACCGCCTCCTCCGCTTCCTGCTGCCCCACTTCTCACACAGCCCCACATCCCTCTGCAGGCCAAGCCTTGGATGGGGACGTTGTGTGCTGCCAGGACGGGGGTCCCGCTCTGCATAATGATGTGGAGATGGTGGCTGGCAGGGAGAGCTGGGCCAGGACTGAGAGCTGGGCCAGGATTGAGAGCTGTGCCCGGTTACTGTGCCGTGTTGCTGTGCCCCTTGTGCTGCTGCTGCTGCTGGTCGGTTTTGAAGCCAGGTGGGGGGAGCTCCCAGTCGGTTTTGAGGCCTTTTGTGTCACTCGGCAGCTGCCCGTGGTGCTGCGGGCTCCCATCGGTGCGGGCAGTCCCGGCTGGACGCGGCTCTGAGCCGCCCGCGCTGCCGGTTGGACGAGCCGATCCTGCGGCTCCTTCTCATCCCGTTCATCCCGTTCATCCCGTTCATCCCGTTCATCCCGTTCGTCCCGTTCCTCTCCCCGTCTCCCCCCTCATCGCGGCTCCGCTCGGTCTCCCCGCGTTCTCTCCGTTATCCGCGCGGAGCCGCACGAGTCCATCCAGCCCATCCAACCGGCGGCCGCGTCCCACGTGATCCCGGCCCGGCTCCATGTCGGCCCCTCGGCTCCCCCCGCCCCCCCCGTCCCGGTTCCGCCCCGCCCCGCCCGGCCCTTCCTCCCCCCCCGCCTCCCCCGGGCCGTCCCCTCTCACCTCAGCCCCGGATCCGACCAACTTCCTCCCCGCCCGGTACGTCCCCCCTCCCCATGGCGGCCGCCGCCGTTTCCGTCCCCCCTCTGGGCGCCCGCCGGAAGTGAGCGGCGGCGGCGGCGGCGGCGGCAGCGCGTCCAACCAACCGCTGCGGCGATCAGCGCCCGCACGGCGGCGCCATCTTGGGGAAGGGCTGAGGCCGTGCCGGAAGAAGCGGTCACGTGCTTCCGGCCGCAGCAAAAAGGGCCGCCGGTCGCGGCGCCCCGGAGCGGCGAGAGAGAGCTCGGAGTGCGCATGCGCCTCCCACGGACTCGCCTTAAAGGCGCAGAGCCAAATAAAGGTACGAAAAGAGGAAACGCCAAATGTGGGCCCTTTAAGGGGCGGTGCCAAACAGAGGTCCTTAAAGGGGAAGTGCCCAATAACGGTCCTTAAAGGGGAAGTGCCAAATAAAGGCTCTTAAAGGGGCAGCATCAAATAAATGCCCTTAAGTGTTCGGTGCCAAATAAGGACCCTTAGAGGCAGAGCACCAAAACAAGCCTCTTAAAGGGCCAGCAACTCAACGAGCAGCCGGTGCACTGCATGGCTTTGCCTGCAGGAAGTGGAGCTGCACCAAAAAGCACAGGGTCATCACCTTGCACCCCCCGCACCCCCCGCACACACCCGCTGGACGCAGCAGCACGGCGACCTTTTTGCCTTTTAATTATAAAATCAGCCATACAAAGAGGCGTATTGGCAGCTCCTCCTCCTGAGCACACAGGGCTGAACGCGGCCCACAAAGCCCCTCCCGGGCCGCGTCCTCCTCCCCACATCCCTCTGCCTGCCCCCCCCAGCCCCACTGCCGTGTCCCCTTCCCCATCCCCATGTCCCCCCCCCGAGAACCACATCCCCGCCTCCTCCTCCCACCGTGGGCCCAAATATTACAGTCAAACACAGTGTGAAATTACCCCAAACCCAATAGCCCCCCTAAACCCAATAAACCCCCCTAAACCCAATAACCCCCTGAAACCTCCCCCCCATCCTTGGCCCCGCAGCCCATCGCTGCAGCTGGAGCTGCCCACATCCCATCTATGAGCAGGCAGCCGACCTGCCCCCTTCCCACCTCTCCCCCCCCGTAACACCGCATTCAATTCACCGAATCCCAACCAAATCCCCCCAAATCCCCCCTCCATCCCCATCCCCCCTTTCAGCGGCGGTTCCGTCACCGCACGCTGCCGTCCCCGCGGTCCCGCTCGGCGCCGCCGTCCATCTGCAGGCAGCAGCCCCGCTCCCCCCCCCATTGAGGGGCGCTTTCTCCGCTCCCCCCCCGGCCGTCCCACATCCCCGCACTTTGCTGCGGGCTCTATAGGCCACCAAGGCCAGCCCGGCGGCGGTTGGCAGCGTCAGCGCCAGCAGCACCGCCACGGCCACGAACTGCGCCCAATAGGAGCCGCTCGGTGCGGCGGCGTCGCTCGGCTCCTGCAGGCGGTACCGAACCACGGCCCAGCGGACGCTGTTCTCGGTGGCCCAGCAGGTGTAAGTACCGGCCGAGTGACGCTGCGCCGCCACCAGCAGCGTCAGGTCCGGCAGCTGCTCCGTGTGGCCGCGCGCCGACACCGGCTGCTCCCAGCTGTAAGAGGCCCAGGCGGAGCGCTGCGGGCACGGCAGGCGGAGCAGGCTGCGGGCGGCCGGGATCAGCGCTGCGGGAGGATGGAGCGCGGTGAGAGAACGGACCGACAGCTGGAACCCCACAACATCTGTGCCCACATAACACCATAACCCTATAACCACATACATAGCCATATAACCCTACACCTCTGTGCTCCCGTAACACCATAACCCCATAACCACATAGCCCTATAACACCATAACCCCATAACCACATAGCTCTATAACCACACAGCCCTATAACCACATAGCCCTATAACCACATAGCCATATAACCCTACACCTCTGTGCTCCCGTAACACCATAACCCCATAACCACATAGCCCTATAACACCATAACCCCATAACCACATAGCTCTATAACCACACAGCCCTATAACCACATAGCCCTATAACCACACACCTCCATGCCCCTATAACACCATAACCCCATAACCACACACCTCTGTGCCCCCATAACCACATAGCCCTATAACCCTTTGCCCCTATAGCTCCATACCCCTATAACCCCATACCCCTTTACCCCAACCCCGATAACTCTATACCCCTGTAACCCTATAACGCTAACCCTATTATCCAAACCCTAACCCCAACCCCATAACCCTCCCCCTACAATCCTAACCTTAACCCCAACCCTAACCCAACCCCGCCCCATAACCTTAATCCTGACCCCATAACCTTAACCCTGACCCCATAACCTTAACCCTGACCCCATAACCTCCCCCGCCCCCTCCCCCCCCCCCACTCAACTCATTTCCGGTGCTCCCATTTCCGCCCCCCGGCTCCTCCCGCGGTAGCAGCGGCTTCCGGCATCGCCGCCCTCCACGTCCTGCAGCCACGTGCTGTGCGGGGGTCAGAGGTCAAGGGTCAGAGGTCAGAGGTCATGGGTCAGAGGTCATGGGTCAGGTCACGGGGTGATGTTGATGGGGTCAGCTCTATAGGGTCACTCTATAGGTTGCCCTATAGGTTGCCCTATAGGTTGCTGTTTGGGCTCCATCACTCACCCGTCCCCGCCGTGCTCCCCCACCCTCCTGCACGCTCCATCTCTGCTGCTCCAGGCGCAGTCGGGGTCTCTGGCCAACACGCACTCGGCGCAGTTCTGGTGCTGGCTGCAGTTGCTGAGCGGCAGCACCAACACGCCGCCCTCGTGGCCCACGAACAGCACGGCCTGCACAGCGACAGCCCGTAATAGCACAGCCCATAATAGCACGTCATATCCCATAAGAGCACGTCATATCCCATAAGAGCACATCATATCCCATAAGAGCACATCATATCCCATAAGAGCACATCCATCCGTCCCATAATAGCACATCATATCCCATCCATCCCATAATATCCCATCCCAATCACCCCATCCATTCCATCCCATCCCACCCCATGATATCCCATCCCATCCATCCTATAATATCCCATCCCATAATATCCCATAATATCCCATCCATCCCATCCTATCCATCCTATCTCCATCCCACCCATCCCATAATATCCCATCCCATCTCCATCCCATCCATTCCATCCCATCCATCCCATAACACCCCATAACATCCCATATCACCCCATAGACCCCATATCCCCCCATATCACCCCATAGACCCCATATCCCTCCATATCACCCCATAGACCCCATATCCCCCCATATCCCTCCATATCCCCCCATATCACCCCATAACATCCCATATCACCCCATAACATCCCCCCATATCCCTCCATATCCCCCCATATCCCCCCATATCCCCCCATATCCCCCCATATCACCCCATAACATCCCCCCATACCCCCCCATATCCCCCCCCACTCCCACCTTGCTGGCTGACAGCAGCACGCTGCTGACCCTCTGTGGCTGCTCAAACATTTGGATGCTCTCCACGATGTGAGCGCGCCCCTCCGCCACCTCCACCGCCTTGTGCAGGAACCCCTCAGCTGTGGGGCACAGTAAGCATGGCAGCGCCGCCCCATAGGGATACACTGCCCCATAGGGATGCACCACCCCATAGGGAACACTGCTCCATAGGGATACACCGCCCCACAGAGACCACCATCCCAAAGAGACCCACTGTGACACAGAGACCACCGCCCCACAGGGACCTGCCACCCCATTGGGACCCACTGCCCCATAGGGACACACACCTCTCCATGGGACATAGCACCCCATAGACACCTGCTTCCCCTTCAGGACCCACTACCCCATTCCAACCCATCACCCCATAGGGACCCATCACCCCATAGGGACCCACCATCCCATAGGGACCCATCACCCCATAGGGACCCACCATCCCATAGGGACCCATCACCCCATAGGGACCCACCATCCCATAGGGCCCCATCACCCCATAGGGACCCATCACCCCATAGGGCCCCATCACCCCATAGGGACCCATCACCCCATAGGGCCCCATCACCCCATAGGGCCCCCCCTTCCCCCATCCCCCCCCCCTGAGCCCCCTCCCCGCACCCACCCGTGGCCATGAGCAGCACCCGGTACGTCGTCCCGGCGGCGCCGCGCGTTTGGTGCACGGCGATGTGCGTGTAGGAGGCGGGGCTGAGCAGCAGGGGGCGCCCGTGGGTCGGAGCCACGCGGGCCTCCATCAGGAAATGGTCCTTCATGAACGACAGCGCCTGGTCCGAGGAGGAGCCCACCGAGCACTGCGGGGATGGGGGGCTGTGGGGGGCCGCGTGTCCCATAGGGATGGATACGGGGGAGGCTGAGGTGTGGGGGCTGTGCTATGGGGCACCCTGTATCCCATAGGGATGCATATGGGGGGATATGGGGGGGCTCAGGTGTGGGGGCTGCTGTGGGGGGCCGCGTATCCCATAGGGATGGATACGGGGGGACATAGAGGGACTGGGGTGTGGGGGCTGCTGTGGGGCACCCCGTATCCCATAGGGACATATATAGGGGGATATGGGGGAAATGAGGCGTGGGGGGCCGCCGTGGGGCGCCCCGTATCCCATTGGATGCACATGGGGGGCTGTGGGGGGGGGCTGAGGCGCGGTACGGGGGGCTGCGCAAGGGGTGCCCCGCATCCCATAGGAACCCACATCGCGTGGCTGTGGGGTGTCACGCCGGCTGTGGTGGGGCTGCAATGGGGCGCCCCCTCCGCCCCCCCCCAACTCACGCTGCCGGGCCGGGGTCCGCCGCCGGGGGCGCTGCGGGCGCTCCATTGCGCGCTGTCCTTCTCGCGCTCCAGGAAGCGACCCTCGAACGCCGCCCGCAGCGCAGCGCGGCCGTAAGAACATAGAGCGGAACCGGGAGACCTGCGGGACCGAACCGGGTCAGGTTCCCTATATCCATAGGGATATAGAGCCCCATAGGGGTACAGAACCCATAGGGATATAGAGCCCCATAGGGGTACAGAACCTATAGGGATATAGAGCCCCATAGGGGTACAGAACCCATAGAGATACAGGGCCCATAGGGATGCAGGACCCGTCACCCCACAGACCCCACCGCGCCACGATCCCCCCCATCCCACGGGCAGCACCGCCCTATGGGGACCCAGCCCCAAACCGCGGCTCCCCATCAGACCCCACCACTCCCCCCCCCTCTATCCCCGTCCCCCGTCCCCTCCATCCCCCCCCGCACCACCGCGCGTTGAACACGGCGTAGAACTCGCTGTGGTTGCGGCCGTTCCGCGCTGCGGGCGGCGCCGCGGCGGCGTGTCGGATGTGGTTGTAGGGGAAGCTGCCGGGGGGGCCGCACTGCAGCTGCGCCTTCAGGAACGTCGTCCATTTCTTCTGCAGCACTTTGTCCCCCCCCACGTCGCTCTGCGGGGCGGGACGGGGTCACACGGAGCCCCCCCACACACGGAGCCCCCCCACACACGGAGCCCCCCCCACATGGAGCCCCCCCCCCCCAGCCATCCCCCGCACAGACCCTCCCCCGAGGACCCCCCACCCACCGACCCCCGTTCAGGGTCCCCCCCTCCCACACACACACACACACGCAGACCCCCCCGTGGACCCCCCTCCATGGACCCCCCCCATACAGACCACCCCTCAAGAAACCTCCCGCCCCCCCTCAGACCCCTCACAGACCCCCCCGTCACCCCCCCACCGACCTCCCCATAGACCCCCCCACCCCCATGGACCCCATTCCATGAACGCCCCCACAGACCCCCCATCACCCCCCACAAACCCCCCTCACTGACCCCCCATCCCCTATGAACCCCACAGCTCCCCCCACGGACCCCCATCCACACCCCCCCCTCTTCCCACACCCCCCCCCATAGACCCCCCCCACAGACCCCCCCCTTCCCCCCCACCTTGCACACTCTTCCCACTCTCGGCACCCGCAGCCTCTCGATGAAGTTGAACTCCTGGGCTGTTTCCTCGAAGAAGAAATAAACCTGGTCGTCGTCGGGGGGGGCAGCGGAGGCCACAAAGGAGGCGTCGTCTGGGGGGAGGAGGGTCTCTATTGAGGGGTCTCTATTGGGGGGTCTCTATGGAGGGGTCTCTGTGGAGGGGTCTCTGTGGGGTGGGGGGGGTCCCTCTTGGGTGGTGGGATTCGGGGTGGTGGGTCCCTATGGGGTAGGGGGTCCCCATGGGGTGTTGGTGCCCATGGGGTGGGGGTCTCTTTGGGGTGCTGCTATGATGGGTTGGGAGTCCCATGAGTGCCAACTCTATGAGGTGGGGATCCCCCAGCTGTCATCCCTATGGGGCAGTGACCCCCATTGGTCCCTTTGGGGCAGTGACCCCCATTCATCCCTATGGGGCAGTGACCCCCATTGGTCCCTTTGGGGCAGTGACCCCCATTGGTCCCTTTGGGGCAGTGACCCCCATTCATCCCTATGGGGCAGTGACCCCCATTCATCCCTATGGGGCAGTGTTCCCACCTGCCAGCCAGCGCAGGAAGGCGTCAGTTTTGAGTGCGGTTCGAGCTCCCAACGAGCGCGAGATGACGGGCTCGGTGCCGTGGAAGTTGTTGGCTGTGGCTGCATAGAGCTCCCCACCTAAGGGGGTCAGTGGGGTCAGAAGGGTCAGTGGGGTCAGGCAGTTCAATGGGGCAGGGACGCTCCCATTCCCTTTGGGGTCCCCCCCAGCTCCACCTTTGGGGTCCCTTGGATCCATCTCTGGGGCCACCTGTAGGGTTCCCTTTTGCAGCCCCCCCCCCAGCTCCACCTTTGGGGTTCCCTGGATCCATTTCTGTAGGGTTCCCCTTTTGCAGCCCCCCCCCCCAGCTCCACCTTTGGGGTCCCCCTCCGGTTCATCACTGGGGGGGTCTCACTCTTTGGGGTCCGAGTTCCTCACCGTCCATCAGTGCGGTGTGGGAGTGCCGGGGGTAGAAGGGGCTCTGACCCTTCCCATCGCGCAGCCCCACGGCGCCCCGCGGCAGAGTGAAGTTCTCCAGGAGCTGTGGGGGGGGGGGGGGTGGAATTATGGGGGCATCAGCGGGACCCACAGATGTGGGGCAGGGATGTGGGGTGGGGGGGGGCTTCCTTGGGATCCCACCCAGCTGTGGGGGCTGGGGCACGAGGCAGCCCAACACCACGGCCCCACAGCCCCAGCCCCACAGGGTCACCCATCACCCCATAGGGGTCCCCCCCAGCTCACGATGTGGGTGCAGGCAGGACTGAAGGCGTTGGTCCCGCAGGCGTAGAGGTGGCTGCGGTTCAGAGCCACGAGGACGCGGATGAAGTTGAAGCACTCGGTCTGAATGGGGACAGCAGCCGTGGGGCGGGATGGTACGGCAGCACACTGCGCCCCATAGCGCCCCACTGCGCCCCATAGCTCCCCACAGCACCCCAAACCCCATAGCGCCCTGTATAGTCCCAAACCCCATAGCACCCCATAGTGCCCTGTATAATCCCAAACCCCATAGCACCCCATAGCGCCCTGTATAGTCCCAAACCCCATAGCACCCCATAGTGCCCTGTATAGTCCCAAATCCCATAGCACCCCACAATGCCCCATAGTGCCTCATAGTGCTCCAGTGCTCCATAGCACCCCATAGTGCCCCACAGTGCCCCATCACGCCCCATAGCATCCTACAGCACCCCATAGCACCCATAGAGCCCCACTGCAGCCCACCATGCCCCACAGTGCCCTACAGCGCTCCCCCATCACCCCCACACTCCCCCCCTTCCTCCCCCCCCCCACCTCGGGGCTTTTCCTCTTAAAGCTGCACTCCCTCTTCTTCTCCTCAGTGGGTCCCCACGGCACCTATGGGGGCAAAGAAGGGGGACTGTGGGGTTAGTGGGGTCAATGGGGCCAATGGGGCGGGGGGTGGGGGCTTGGGGGTGGGGGGTTTTGGGGGTGGGGGCCCCGCGGGGCGGCGCTGACCGTGGCGACGAGCTGCGGCTCGGTGGGGTCGGTGACGTTGAGCGCCAGCACCGCATCCCGGGCGCCCACGTAGAGCAGCGACTCGTCCGGCCCCAGCAGCAGCGCGTCGCAGTGTCGGACCGAGGGGGACGAGAAGGAGCGAACCGAGCGGCGGGGGTCGCCTGGGGGGACCAGACGGGGGTCAGCGGGGATGCGGGACCCAGCGGGGATGCGGGGGCTGCGGGGTCAGTGGTCCCATTGCGGGCAGTGGGGGCTGCGGGGTGGGGGGTCGTTGGGATCCATCGGGTCTGTGGGGCGTTGTGGGGTGGGTGGGGGGGGGGGGCTGCGGGGATGCGGGGCATGGCGGGGGGGGGCAGTTCCCCATTGGTGCCCCCCAGTTCCCCACACAGCGGCGCTTCCACACGGGGAGGGGATCCCGAAAGTAAATGTGGGGCTGAGCTCCATCCTCAGCGCTATGGGGCACATGTGGGGTCGGGGGACTCAGCGGGGCCCTACGGGGTCAGAGCGCTGTGGGGTCAGAGTGCAGGGCTCTGTAGGGTCGGGGTGCGGTGCTCTATGGGGCACAGCTCACTATGGGGCCGGGAAAAGGGAAGCGCAGCAGCACGGTGGGGAAGAGGAAGTGGTGCTGTGGGGTGTGGGGCGCCCTGTGGGGTGCAGAGCTGCTGCCCCCACCCGAGCACCTATGGGAGCCGTTCAGCCCCCCCCCCCACCGCCCTATAGCTGCACCCAGGGATGTCTGACACCCACCCCCAAACCCGCTCCTGCTGCCCCACAGCCATCGGCTCCCAGCCCCACAGCCCCGGCCGACTGCGACCCCATAAAGGGGGGATCACGGAGCCTGGGATCACCCATGGGTGCCCCCCAGCCCCCCCAGCCCAAGCCCACCCCTCCCGGCCCCGCAACCCCCCACCGCAGCCCCGCAACGAGGGGAAAACCGACCTGCGGAGCGCCCGGGGCTGCCCCACACACCCCCACCCTCCCACCCCTCCCAGCCCCACAGCCGGGCAGCACCCATGGGTGCCCCCCCCTCCCGCCGCCCCACAGCCGCTCCACCGGCGGGGATGCTGACGCGGGGCGGGAGCTGAGCGCGGAGCAGCAGCGCGGGGAGCAGCGCGGCCCAAAGCGGCAGCCGGAGCATGGCGGAGTGCGGGGCGCTGCGGGGCCGGCCGTGCGGGGAGCGCTGCGGGACGGGGAGCGGAAATGGGGCGGGGGGGGCGCGCGGCTTTCGAGGCCCCACGCGAGGCGAGAAGTTCCGGACCCACGGACGGATCGAAGGGGGGGGGGGGGGGGGGTCTCCTCGTCGTCTCCTCCTCGTCTCCTCCCGCACCCCCCAGCCCCGCACGGAGCCCGCGGCGGTGCCGCCCGACGTCAGCTCGGGGCCCGCGGGGTTCCCGGCCCGATGGGGCGGCGGGTCGCGGTCCCCCCCGGTCCCATAATCCGCCCCATAATCGCTGCGACGCCGGGATCCGAGAGCGGCCCCGGAACCTGAAAGTCCGGACGGGAGAGAAACGGGCAGCGACACGTCGGGGGGGGCGGCCCCACAGAACCGGGCGGTGTGGGGCGGAAGATGGGGGGGCGGGGTGCGGGGGGGGGGGTGTGGGGGGGCGGGAAGGGGGTCCCGATGGGGTCCTGTATGGGATGGGACGCGGGGTGTCGGATGTGGGGTTGAGCATCACCCTATGGAGCTGAGCTCCATCCTATGGGGCTGAGCGAGTGTCACCCAACGGGGCTGAGGGCCACCCTATGGGGCTGAGCGCCATCCTATGGGGCTGAATGCCACCCAGTGGGGCTGAGGGCCACCCTATGTGGACAGCATCACCCTAAGGAGCCGAGCATCATCTATAGGGCTGAGTGCCACCCCACGGGGCTGAGCGCCACCCAACGAGCGGAGCTATGGGGCCGAACACCACCCCAGCATCACCCCTATGGGGCCGGACCCCCCCCCACCTCGCGGCCCCCATCCCTGCCCCCCAGAGCCCGGCAGCGTCGCGGGGCGGAGCGGCCTCAGCCCGGTATGTGGGTTACGGAGCTGCGTTTGGCCGCCGCTGTGGGCCGCCTTTGTTCTGCGCTGGGCCGGAGCCATGAGCGGGCTGGGGGGGGGGGGGCGGTTTGGGGTCGGAGGGGGTCACGGGGCCAAGGGGGGGATGTGGGCCGGGGGGGGCGATGTGCCCGCAGTGCCCCCAGAGGGGCGTCCCCATCGCCTCCCCCGTAACCTCAGTGCCCACATCCAGCCCCCGCCCGCACCGCCTCGCATCCCAGCGGCCCCATAAGCAGCTTTGTGCCGGGGGGCGCCGTTCCCGCCCCCCCCCCCCCCCCGGCTCAGTGGGGCCCGGCAGCCTTAATCCCCCCCGGCACGCAGGGATGGGGGGCACTGACCACCTCCTCCCCCCCCCCGGATCGGGGCTTCGCCTCAAAGCAGCGCCGGGCCCGCTGTGCCCCACTGCCCCCAAAGTGCCCCCCCCATCACCCCACTGCCCCCAAGGTGCCCCCCCAAACCCCTCACCCCCAGTTCTGGAGGGCGTAGGACTCCCCCCCCCCCCCCAACCGAGCAGACCCACATCACTGCTGGGGGGGCGGGGGGGGCTCTGTGTGATGGGGATGGTCTGTATGGTGGGGGGGGTCTGTATGATGGGGGGGGTCTGTAGGATATGGAGGCTCTGTATGATGGGGCGGTCACCCCCCTGGCAGCGCTCCGTGCCGGCAAAGCCAATTTGGAGCCGCGCTGCGCTGCAGTACCCGGCACGGCCACGAGGGGGCAACAGCCACGCGGGGATCCCGTAGAGAAGGAAGTGGGGGGGGGTCACGCTGCCCCGGCGGGTCCCACGGCCACGAGTGGGGGGGTCCAACAGTCCGGGGGCTCCATTGCTTCCATTGCCCCAGGGGGGTCCATCGGTCCGATTTCAGCCCCCCGCCCCCCACCCGCATCCCCACGGCGACGCTGAATGATACGAGCAGGCAGCAGGGGGGGGTCTGCTTTATTGGGGGGTGCAGGGGGGGCGTACAGCGCACAGCGGGGCGGGGGGAGGGGGGACAGCACTGCAGGGAGCGGCTGTGGGGGGGTGGGGGGGGCAGCGGCCCCCAACCCCCCCCACGTAACCAGCGCTGCCCCACAGCAGGATCCGGGGGTCACATGGAGTGGTGTGGGGCCACTTGGGCTCACATCGGGGTGCTGGGGGTCCCGCTGCCCCCTCGGTGTCACACTGTGCGTCCTGGGGTCCCATTGGCGTCCCATTGGGGGCCCCATCAGGATCCCCATCAGTGTCCCATCGGGGTCCTATCGGGGTCCCTGCCGTCCCGCTGATGCTGCTCCCGGTTAAGGCACAACTGGAAAACCTGAATGGAAAAGCAGCGCCGGGGGGGGGGGGGGGGGGGGGGGCTCTGAATGGGGAAAAGGGGGGGGGGGGGGAACCCAGAGCTGCCCAAAAATGTCCCCATAAAAAGGGGGGGGGGGACGAGAACCCCCCCAAAAATGGA
>NC_092855.1:1041880-1144065 GCF_039878825.1 Excalfactoria chinensis
TCCGCGGCCGCCCGCTGCGCTCTGCGGTTTCCCGTCCCTCGAAGCGGCTATTTTGGGATTCGGTTGTTTTTTTTTATTCCCTGTTGTTATTGGGGAGATCCCAACGTCCGGCCGGCGCTGACGCGGAGCTGACGGCAGCGCTTCGAACCGGGCGGGAAGGGGGAGGGGGCAGATGGGGGGCGGCCCCACGGAGGGAGCGGCAGCGGCACCGCGTGGCCGCCGGGAGCCGAGCGGGGAGCCGGGCGGGGGCGGCTGCGGTGGGACGGCGGGGTTTGAGGCCCCTCCCGACGCAAGGCGATGCGATGCCGCGGTTCCGTGACCCGTAGGGCCCACCGACGCGGTTCCGTGATCCACGGGGTCCCTTCCAACCGACCGTGCTGTGACTATGATCCATAGGGTCCCTTCCGACCCGACGGTGCCGTGATCCCGCAGTTCTGCGCTCCATACGGTCCCTCCCAACCCAGCCGTGCCACGACCCCAGAGCAGCCCCACTGAGGGGGCATCCCCTTTTCCCCCCTGGGCCATAGAAGCGGCACCCAACGCGCCGCCCGGCGCCGAACCTCCCCTCTGCGCCCCCCCGCCCGCACTCCTCCCAGCGTCGCTCCCCCAGCACGGAGCCCGGCACGGCGCTGCCGTCGCAGATCCAAGTGATGCGGGGCGGCGGGCCGCTGAGCCCACGGCCGGGCGCAGGTGCGGGGCTGACGGCGGCTCCTCTGGCTTCCAGAAACCGGAGCTCCGGGGTTTCGGCCCGGCCCGGCACCAACGGCAGCCGCGGCACAACGCGGACGGCACAGCGCCGGCCGCCCCGCAACCCTCACCGCTCACCCCATCGACCCCTCCTCGTTCTCCGCCCCATCCCTGCGCAGCCCCCACGGCCGAGGCGATCGCGGAGCCTTACGCCAGGTGGCTCCTCTCCGCTCGCCGAGGATCCGGCCCCTCGCCCGGCTCCGAAACGATCCCGACCCCCCTCGCTTTGTTATTAAATCAAATCCATCTGGCCTGCGCCGTGACGCTCGTTATTCGAGATCCCTCTAGAGCCGGGCTGGGATTCGCTGCCGGCCATGGGGGGATTCTCCCCGCCCCTCCTGCCCACCCGGCCCCTCTCTGCCTTTACTCTTTTGTGTTCCTCCACTTCCCGGAGGAGCGGAGCGGACCGCGGGCTCTCCAGACGGCTTTTGTGCAGCGCGGGGTCCCCGTGAGACCACGCCGTCCCCAAGTTTCCAGTGGCTTCAATTCAGACCCACTCCCCGTTCCCATCTTACCAAGGGGTGACCCGGGCTCCGTTCCCCCCCGACCCGCTGCCCCTTCTGCTGACCTCAAGTTGGGGAGAGGCTGAGCTGCTGGAGGGGGGCTCTGCGGGGAAGGTGCTGGGGGTCCCGGTTGAGCAATGCTCGACCAACATTTGTCCAACAGTTGACCAACGGTTGACCAATGGCTGATCAATAGTTGACCTATCAGATGACCAATGGCTGATCAGCAGTTGATGAACAGTTGGCCAACAGTTGCCCGATGGTTGCCCAGCCATTCCCCAGCAGTTGCCCAGTGCTCACTGTGCCAGCCCAGCCGTTCCCCATCCCTGCAGCTCAGATCAGAGCCCAACCCGAGGGGCAGAGCAGGCACGATGCGCTCTCAGACGGCCCCGGTGTCAGCACAGTAACTAACAGCAGCCAGCTCCACCGCTGGGCTGGACACACAGCCATGCGGGGTCACCGTGCTGCCGCTGCTCCCTGGGGGGCTCTCCATGGTTTGGAGCAACATCTGCATCCCAAAGGAGCTCCTGGATGTGCTGAGGTCACACGGTGACACCGCTGGTGCCGTCACCACCCCGGGGATGTCGGTGAGGCCTCGGCTCCCCACAGGCACCACAGCACCTGGGGGAACCCGGGATGGGTCCACTTGGAGCGCCTGAAAAGCAGCATCCATCTTCCCGTTGCTATGGAAACGCTCCTTTTAAAGCCAATGAATAATAATAATTAACACGATCTATTAAATAATAGTAATAAAGGCATCGGTAATGACTTGTAATTGGTAAAGCGCCCTTAATAATTAACGTCGGCTCCGCGATCTGCTCCCGGCTCGGGATCTTCCACCCAAGGAGCGGGGTGAGCACCCCGGGCTTAGCGGGATTCCGGGGGATCAGACACTTATCTGGATAATGAGGATGTCTAGACTGATAAGAAGAAGGGTTCGATTGGCTCAGGGCCTCATCCTGCTTCGCTCCCCACATCCCAGCACACCTGGGAGGATCCTGAGGGGCAAAACTCCTGTTGGAGAGAGGGGTCACCCCGTCCCGGCCCCACACAAACCCTACGGCTCAGAGCATTGTCATGATGCTCCCAGAGCTCCAGCAGCTCAGGGCCAACCGCCCTCCCGTTGGTGCCCCAACCTTCGGGATGGCCCCGCACCGCATCCTCAGCTCTGAACTGCACCCATTTGGGATCTACACCCATCTGCAATGTGCACCCATGCAGGATTTGAATTCATTTTGGACCTGAATCCATTTGGGACCCACATCCATTTGGGGTCTGTGTTCATCTGGGACCTGCACCTACTTGGGACCTGTGCCATTTGGGGGCCTGTACCCATTCAGGACCTGCGCCCATTTGGGGCCTGCACCTGTTCAGGACCTGTTCTGCAGCAGATGGGTCTCCCCTGGTTCTGTCCCACAGTGGGGTGAGATGTGGGGAATGGGGTGTGGGGCTGCAGTGTGTGAGCTGTGGGGGCGGGACATGGGATTTTCTGTGCCCTCAATCACTCATTTCAAGGCAAAGAGCCACCCGGGGGGGGCGTGGCTGTGCCGTGCCCCCCACCTCCCCCCAGTGCAGCCCCACTTTATGTGGGGCACTGCACGGCCTCGGGGTGTGGGGATCCCCCCGTGGCCCAGAGGGACCCCCACAGTCCCCTCCACTTGTGACACAGCATCCCCCCGTGCCGCCCCCCCTTTATGTTCCAGGTTCCCCCCTCCAGCCCCCCACCCGTGTCCCCACCTTCCCACGCTGTTCTCCCACCCGTGTCCCAGGCTCCCCCACATTATCCCCCACTCTTGTCCCGGGGTCCCCACTCCATCCTTCCACCCACGTTCCCCACTCCCCCCTTACTGCACTCACTGACCCTCTTCCCCCACTCCCCGCGCTGTCCCCCCACCCGTGTCCCATTTCCCCACTCGTGTCCCAGCCTCCCCACTCCATCCCCCCATTCACATCCCAGACTCCATCCTCCCACCCGCGTCCCTTTCCCCACTTCGCCCCTCCCCCGCCCCCCCCCCCCCACCCGCTTCGCCCTGCCCCGCACCGCCCCCCGGCGTCCCCCTCCTCTCCCCCCTCCCTCCCCGTCCCGTTCCCACGCGTGTCCGCTCTCAGGGGGCGGTGCGGGGCGGCGAACTACATCCCCCATCATCCCACGGCCGCGCAGCGCGGGGGGGGAGGGGGGAGGTTGGGGGCCGCCTCCCACCTTCAAACAAAAGAGTTTTCCCCCCGCGGCGCCGCGCTCCGTTCCGCGCCCTCCGGGGGCTCCGCGCGGCGCTCCGGGAGCGGGGAGAGGAGGGGGGGGGTCGGGTGCGGGGTGGGGGGGGGGGGGTCGGAACCCGCGGGTGGGGAGGGGGTGTGCGGGGGGGTCGGATTACAGCGGGAGGGGCGGGGTGAGGTGGGCGGAGGGTCCTTTTCTCTCTGTCTGTTCCTTTTTTTTCCCCCCCTTTTTTTTTTCCCTCCCTCCTCCCGAGCTCTTTGTGTCCCCCCCCACTCACACACACACACTCGCACACTCACACCCCCCCCCCCCCCCATCCCCTCCTCTCCCCGCTCGCCCCCCCCCCGGGCCCCCCCCCCCGGCCCCCTCCCAGCTCTTTGTGAGCCATGCCGAGCCTGCTCGTCCCAGGGATAATGGAAAGGAACGGCGGCTTCGGCGATTTAGGCTGTTTCGGTGGGAGCGGCAAAGACAGAGCGCTGCTGGAGGATGACCGGGCGCTGCAGCTCGCCCTGGACCAGCTCTGCCTGCTGGGGCTCGGAGAGCCTTCCTCCTCCTCCTCCTCCTCCGCCGCGGTGCTGGTGGAGGACAGCAACAACAACAACAATAACCCTCCGCCGCCTCCTCCGCCGCAGCAGCCGCCGCCGCCGAACCCACCGCCGCCGCCGCAGCCGCAGCCGCCGCCGCCGCCTCCGCCTCCCCCGGCCCCGAAGGGTCCGTCGGCCGCGGGCGGAGGGGCGGCGGAGCCCAAGTTGTGCGCGCTGTACAAAGAGGCCGAGCTGCGGCTGAAGAGCAGCTCCAACACCACGGAGTGCGTGCCCGTGCCCAGCTCCGAGCACGTGGCCGAGATCGTGGGGCGCCAAGGTGAGCGGCGCGCGTGGGGTCGCGCGTGGGGGGGGGGGGGGGGGCTTCTTTTGTGCCCGGCCCGCGCCGCTCGCGGCGTTGTTCGGAGCGAGGGGGGGAGGGAGTCGCGCGTGGGCGTGTGTGTGTGTGTGGGGGGGCGGTCGCGAGTGGGCGTGGGCGCCTGTGGGTGCGTGCGGGGGTCCCTCCGTCGCGCGGCGCTCGGGACTACCCCGCGCCGCTCCGCCCGTCCGAAGTGCGGCGTGGGTGTGGGGCTGCGGGGGGTCGCGCGTGGGGTGGGAGTGACGGGTGGGTGCGGGGGGTCTCTTTGTCGAACGCTCCGAGCTGCCCCGCGCCGCCGCTCCGCCCGCATTGTTCGGACCCCCGAAGGGGGCACGGCGCCGGGGCGAGGTTCGGGCGGGGACCGCGCGTGGATGGGTCGCGGGTGGGGTGGGGGTCGCGGGTGGGCGCAGGGAGTCGCGGGTGGGTGAGGGGGTCCCTTTGTCGAAGGGGTGCTCGGAACTTCCTCGCGCCGCCACTCCCCCTCGCATTGTTCGGGCCTTCAAAGCGGGCACGGGGGGGGGGGTTCGTGCCTGGGGTGGGGGGCAACGGGTGGGGTGGAAGCTGAGGTGTGGGTGGGGGATCACGGGTGGGCGCGGGGGGCCCTTTATCGGGGGGTGCTGGGAACTTCCCCGCGCCGCCGCCCCCATCGCATTGTTTCCCCGCCGGGGAAAGGGGGTACGGGAGGGGGAGGGAGGGGGGCGCCGCTCCCGGACTTTCATTGTGGGGTCGTGGGGGTTGGGGGGGGGGAGGCTGGTCTGTGGGGGTCTCTGTGGATCAGCATCCATAGGAATGTCAGCGCCGGTCCGTCCTCCAAACCTCCCCACCCCCCGCGCCCCCCGGCCCCGCTTTGTGCCCCATCAACCCACCCCCAGCCGCCCCCCACCCTTAAAGACCCGCAGAGCTCCGCGGTGGGGGCCGCAGGGACGGGGGCTGCCGACCCCCCCCCGGCACCGCGGCGGAGCAGAGGAGAAAAATCCCCTTTGTGTCGGAGCGGCTGGAAGGAGGGGGGTGTGGTTGGGGCTCCGATCGCCCGTCGGATCCGCGCGAGTGGAACTCGGTTCTGCGCAGCGCGTGGGTCCCCGTCCCGCGCGGGTCCCCATCCCCGCGTGGGTGACAGCACCGCTTTGTTCTCATCGCGGCTCCGCGCGGAGCGAGGTGGGATGGAGGAGGGCTTTAAAATTGTAGCTGTGTGTCTGTAGAGAGACGCGCTCACCACACCCACCCTCGGTCACCCCGCGCCCACCCCCACCCCTCCACGCGTGGGGTCCGCAGGGCTGGGACTGGGGGGTTGGGATTCACGGACACACTTCGTGGGGTTCGTGGAGGGGGAAAAATGGAGCCGGGGGGGGCGGGGCGTTGGGGGGCGAGCGGAAAGGTCGGAGCGCGGCGGGCGCAGAGCGACGCTTCTGGGATGGGAGTCGGGGGGCGCGGGGGGGTAAGGAGGGGTTACGGGGGGCGTGGGGTGGGGGAGGCCGCTGTCACCGGGGCGTACACAGAGGGTGGGGGACGGAGACGGCCGAGCATCGCCGCACTCGGAACAATGGGGCAGGGCGCGCTTAGGGCACGGGGGGGGGTCCAGGGGAGTGAGGGTTCGGTTCGGCTCCCACCCTGAGAGCTGGGGCAGCGCTCAGCACCGCGGGGGGGGGCGCCGTGCGGGGGTTCCCTTTGTTTGGGAAAGTTCAGAAGGAGAGGAGGGGCCGTGGGGAGGGGGGAGATGCTGCCTGGGGGTCCCTGCGCGTTGCAACCCCAGATTGGGTCCCACTGCCACCCCACACCGGAGGCCGCGTTTGGGGTCAGCCCAGGGATCCTTCCACCATCTTTTTGTGCGTGGGGCTTTCCCACATCTGGGCAGCGTTAGCAGCCGGGTCAGGCCGTGCCCCAAACCATCCCCTGCTGCTGCAGTGGGGAGATCCCGGCACCCCACAGCCCCCCCTCTGCGATCCGGTGGGGGGGGGATGCAGATTCCTCCCCTCGTTCACACCGTGGGGAAGGGGAGAGAAGCGGCACCCGAGTGGAAGTTGGGGGAAGGCTTTAAGCGGCCGCAGAGCAGAGTTTTCTTGGCGCTCAGGCTGCGCTCCGTTCCTTCCTGGGGGGTGATGTGGTTCCCCCCTCTGGAACTGGGGGAGAGCTCTGGGCCTGGGGTCCCTCCCATGTGCCCCCATGCGCTGCGCTGCCACCAATGGGAGATTCCCTTGGCGGTGCTGGAGGGGTCGCTGGGCGCTCGGCCACGGCTCGGCTCCAGATATTTGGGTCAGCGCGGCTGCAAAGGGTGGTCGGTGGGGAGGTTTGGTTGTGGGGGGGCTCTGTTGGGTCTGGGAGGCACCGCAGGAGCTCAGCTTCAGCTCGGTGCCTTCGGCTTGGGTTGGCCGGGGACTGCGTTGACCGTAGGCCGCGCTGGCTGTTGGCCTTGGAGCACCCTGCCCATAGAGCACAGCGGGCGCTGGGTGCACCGAGCAGACCGAGCTCACCGTGGGCTCTGTTGACCGTGGAGCCTGTTGGCCATAGACCATGTTGACCATGGACTGCCCTGACTGCATGTTGACCGCGGGCGGTGTTAACCATCAGCTGTTGGCCATAGAGCACGCTGACTGCAGGCCACAGCTGACTGCAGGCCGTGCTGACCACAGGCTGGGTCGGCCGCAGACTTTGTTGGCTGAGGGCCACGTTGGCTGCAGAGCACGGTGCTCACAGCGCTCGTGGCAGTGCGTGGTATCAGTGGGTCAGTGCTGAGCTCAGGTGGGGTTTGGGCTTCGTCCAGCCTCAGTGACTCTGTGGCTCCCGGTGGCGCTGGGTGCTGCGGGGTCTGCAGTGGGACAGTGTGGAGCCCTGAGTGGGGGGAGCTCTTTGGTGAGAGGCCCTGGGGGCTGCCCTGCCACCCTGCTGCCAGAACGGGGGGCTGGAGGGAAGGAGGGGGCGGTCGGAGCAGTGCCGTGGGGTGACGTGTGACCTCTTCCCCCTGCTCTGTGAGGTGAGCTGTGGCTGAGGGGAGCTTTACCTCCACCCTGCCCTCCTTCCTCAGACATTGGCTGCAGGTGCTGCGTGGTCCCAGTGGTGATGTGGGCTCTGGAGCCCGCAGGGCGCTCCCTGGTTCCATCCCCTCCATCTCAGTGTTGTCACCGAACCCCCCAGCAGCTGGTGGGGCTGAGCAGTGGCTTTTCCAAAGCGCGGAGCCGAAGCATCCGAGCGCCTGGCAGGTGGTTTGGGAGGTTCTGGGGCAGGAGAGCTGCGAGACCCTCCTGTGCACCCCCAGAGTGCGGCCGTGCGGGCGGTGCTGGGAGGGTGACGGCGGTGTCACGCAGAGAGGGTCCCAAAGCGCAGAGAGGGTCCCAAAGTGGAGGAAGGCGGCTCTGCTCGCACTTTGCTGACGGGCCGTGGGGGTCCGAGCGCAGCTCCCAGCCCCGCGGGGACGGGCGCAGGGCGTTGAGAGGGGCGCGGGGCGTTCAGACGGACGGCAACCCTTGCTCCGCTGCGGCGGCTGTGGGTGTGAGCGGAGCGGCGCTCGGTGTCGGCCCGGCGTTGGGCAGCGATGCCGACGGTCCGTCCGAATTTCCTCCAGGGAGAAGCGCGGAGCCGCGGGAGCGACTTCGCGCCGCTCCAACCGGAGGTGGGAGGAGAAAATGGGGCTGGGAGGGAAACAAAGGGAGCGCTGCAGGGAGACGGCGCGGAGCGGAGCCGCGCTCGGGATGCCGGAACCCAAATGTAGGGCAGTGGGGGAGCGTGCCCCCCGACCCCCCGCCCTCTCCTCCGCCTTTGTCTGGCGCTGTCCGACGTCCCCCCCCCGGCCCCACTCGTGTGCGGCGGTCGCATCACATCATCGCATCGCATGGCATCGCGCGGGGCCGTGGGCACACCCACCCGGTGCGGGGCGATGCGGGGCGGTGCGGTGGGACGCTCACATCCGCCCCCCCCCCCCCCCCCCCCCCGGCACAAACAAGGCGCCGATTGTCTGCAGGGTCGCGTTCTGTTGGGTTCTGCGTTGGTTTTTCTTTGGTTTTTAACCCAACTTTCCTCCAAGTCCCGGCGCCGCAGCGCAGTGGGCGCTCCCTCAGCTCCCTGCCGTGTCAATTCGTTTTGGCTTTCCCTCTCTTCCTTCCCCAAACCCCCCTTTAAGCACAACCCACAGCATCACCAGCTCCACGGACCCCCGAGCCGTGGGGTATCGGTGCTCGGTGGTGGCCTCACCCCACACATCTCCACCGGGGTCTTTGTGTCATCCTCTATGGGAGAAGCGTGCCCACCTGGCAGGGATGTGGGCTGGCTGTTTGTGCTGCGGTCCTTTTCCATTTCAGGAGCTAACAGCCACAAGGGGGGAACCCTGATGTGCCCACGGGCCCTTTTTTAGCACCCAGAGAGGTCAGAGCACCACCGGTGGGGTCCTGTAGGCAGAGTGCTGGGAAGGAGCCCTGGTGTCAATGAGAACCCCGAACCTTTGGTCCGTGTGGGTGGTTTCTGTCCCCGAGAAGGGAGAGCTCCACCATCACAGGGTGGTCTGTGTGATAAGAAGAGCGGTGGGTCTGTGGTGGGGGCTGTTCCTGCTGCTCACTGCTGGGACCCACCCAGATGAGCCCGGACCCCCCAGCAGCACCACCTGCCTGGGATCTGCCCTTCCAGCCCCACTGATGGGAAGAACACAGTGGGGTGGAGCTGAATGGGCACACAATGGAAACGTCTGTAGGAACCACTGTGGGAATGTCTGCACTTCCCACTGCGCCATCCTACTGCTGGTGTTGTGTGTTCCCATTGGCACTGTGTGTTCCCATTGGCATTATGTGTTCCCATTGGTGCTGTGTGTTCCCACTGGCATTATATGTTCCCACTGGGGCTGTGCAGAGCACACGTGGGCATTCAGGATGTGCTCAGAAGCCTTTCCCCACCACCTCGTTGTAAATGAGGTCCTGTGGAATCCCGTTGGCTCAGTGGAGCTCAGAGCACGGCAGGGTTTGGGATGTTTGTGCGAAGCCAAAAGCTGAGGGGACGCATCCCACCCCCACATCGCCCCGTGCCTTTCTCCTCACTCCTCACTCAGGGGCAGAATTTGGCTCCGTGTCCCAGTTTTCCCATCCCCAGTTTCCAGCTGGAAGGGAACCATTGGGACCATCACATGCAGCTCCACCTTGGCGATGTCTCCACCAGATTTATCCACTTCTAGACACGTTTGGTCAATTCGAGATGAGATTTATCATTTCAAGACCAGATTTAGCCATGAGAAAATGTTTTGTTAGGAGAAAGCACACATGGGGGGAAGTGGGGAGGTGGGAGGAGGGGACAGATTTTGTACCGATGGAGAGCCATAAAGGGCCCCCTCCTGCTCTGCTGGGGATGGCGTGGTGCTGGGGGGGGGGGGCTCAGCCCTTGGGGTTTCATGGTCAGGGCTGCGATGTGGAGTGGGTGGATCAGATCAAGGAGGGTGGATCAGATAAGGAAGGTGGATCAGATCAGGGAGGGTGGATCAATCAGCGCATCCCTCTGGAAGTTGGGCTGTGTGCTGCCCACCCTGCAGCGGGGCTGTGCCGGAGCTCCGCGCTGCTCCCCATCCCCGTGGGGTCATTCTCCTGCATGGCGTGGCGTGGGATCCCCGTCTGTCTGCCTGCACAAAGCCGCCTTTCCTGTCTGCAGGGCCGTGCAGACCCTCCCTCCTCCTCATCCTCCTCCTCCTTCTCCTCCTCCTCCTCCCCCCCTGCTCCTCACACCACCGCTGCACCACGCGTCCTTTTGTCTGCCGCTCCATCTTCCCTTCCTCCTCTGGCTGTGCTCTCTCCCTTTTATTCCCTTTCTGAGGTCCCCCATTGCAATGCAGGCATTGTCCCATGGCTCTGGAGACCCCACCCAACCCCGATACTGTGTACCTACAGCCCTTGGAGGAGGGATGCATGTGAACCCTCCGCCCTCAGGGAGAGCACAGGGGGGTCACCCCCAGCGCAGCGACCTCCCCTTCGCCCGGGGGGAAACGGTGTCATTTGGTCCATCATCCTCTACCTGGGGGCTGCAGACCCCAAACTGTTTGTTCCCGTCTTCCCTTTACGCTGTGGATTTGTTCGGTGTTGGTGTCTCCCGCTGTGTCATGCCTGGCGTGTGCTGTTCTCTGCTGGAGTTCCCCCAGTCCCATCAGCACGGCGCTGCAGATGAACGCTGCTCCACAGCAGCTGCTGCAAAACTTTCTTAGAGAAAGCAGCGCAGATGGATTTTGGGGTGTGAGCTCAGCGCCGAGTGACGCGTCGGCTGCGTGCTGTTGGGTCTGGGCTGGGCTTCGGGCTTTGCTTTCTCCACATCACATCCCATGTTTCCAACCCCCTGCAGTGTGAGATCAGCGCCCAGGGATGCTCTGAGTGCAGCAGTGTCACTGCGTTCAGTACTACGGGCTTTGGCACAGCTCAGGGCCGGCCTCTCCATAGTGCAGAGCAGGGACGGGTGCTCAGTGCGTGGAAGCAGCTCCCCGGAGTTAAAAGTTGTGCTGGGAATCTGCAGCGGAGCCGGGATTTGCCCGCATGCGCCACGCATCGCCCACCTGTGACTAAAAGGTGTTTGGCGGCTGTTTGGTGCAGGTTTCCAGCGGCGGGGGGCTGGCGTTGGTGCGTCCTTCCTGACCCTTCTCTCTTTTCCTCCGTCCTCCAAGGCTGCAAGATCAAAGCTCTGCGGGCCAAGACCAACACGTACATCAAGACGCCGGTGCGGGGCGAGGAGCCGGTCTTCATGGTGACGGGGCGGCGTGAGGACGTGGCCATGGCGCGGCGGGAGATCATCTCGGCGGCTGAGCACTTCTCCATGATCCGTGCATCGCGCAACAAGGCCGGCACCACGTTCGGCAGCGCACCCACCTTGCCAGGCCAGGTCACCATCCGGGTGCGTGTCCCCTACCGCGTGGTGGGGTTGGTGGTGGGCCCGAAAGGAGCCACCATCAAAAGGATCCAACAGCAAACCAACACCTACATCATCACGCCCAGTCGGGACCGAGATCCTGTCTTCGAGATCACCGGCGCGCCGGGCAACGTGGAACGTGCGCGGGAGGAGATCGAGACCCACATCGCGGTGAGGACGGGGAAGATCTTGGAGTACAACAATGAAAACGATTTCCTGTCCAGCAGCCCCGACTCCAGCATGGAGAACCGCTACTCGGAGGCCTGGCGGGTGCACACGCCGGCACCGGGCTGCAAGCCGCTCTCCACCTTCCGGCAGAACAGCCTGGGCTGCATCGGGGACTGCTCGGTGGACCCAGTCTATGAGACGCCGCGGCTGAACGACCAAAACGACTTCAATTACGGTTACCTCTTCCCCAACTATGGCGTCAACAAGCAAGATCTGTACTACGGGGTGCCAGAGTCTGGCGCTCCGATGTGGGCCGGGCAGGAGAACACCAACCCGGTCTCGGTGCTCTTCTCGAAGCAGCAGCGCTCCAGCAGCACCGGTGCCATCCACCCCAATTCGCACCGCTCGCCGTCCTCTTCCATCCAGGAGCCCAACCTCTCCGCCCTGCCCCGGCGATCACAGGGGGAGCCGCTCCAGGGCTTCTCCAAACTGGGGAGCACTGCCGCTGCCCGGACGTCTGTCTCCAGCAGCCGTGAGTGCATGGTGTGCTTCGAGAGCGAAGTGACGGCGGCGCTGGTGCCTTGCGGCCACAACCTCTTCTGCATGGAGTGCGCCGTGAGGATCTGCGAGAGGACTGACCCGGAGTGCCCGGTGTGCCACGCTGCAGCCACTCAGGCCATTAGAATATTTTCCTAAAGAGACAGAGCCAGGGTGGGGGGTGGGAGCGTGAGGAGGGGCCATGGGGGGGAGGAGAGGGCCCAGGAGAAAGAAGCGATGGTAATAATAGTAATTAATAATAATAATAATAATGAGACCTGAAGAACAAACGAAGGAAAGGATAAATTAATTTAAAGGAGAAGAAGTAAGGAAAAAAGAAAAAAAAAAAAAAAAAAAAAAAAAAAAAAAAGGAAATTATTTTAGGAGCGATGTATGTTATTTTTTACACAAAAATAAAACACTAAAGAGCAAAGAGGAGCCAACGCCGAATGGAAGCAAAGAGCGGAGCCAAAAATCAGAGGGGGCGGAGGTTGCTCCGCCAGACGGTGCATCTCAAAGGCAAAGCGCATTTCAGCCACTTCCTTGGGGCTGGGATTGGGGCTTGGCAGCGTTGAGGACACGGGGGTCCCACCAACTCCTCCCCTCCATTCATCACCCCGGGGCCGAAGCCCCCACTGTCCTCCCTGTGCCATCCCCGGGGGACTCAGCTCAACTGGGAGCTCCGAAATGGAGAAAGAAGGAAAGAGAGAAAGAAAGAGAGGAAAACGGCTGTCGGGGATTGGAAGAGAAAAAGGAGAAACAAAACGAAACAGGAATAATAATAATAATAATAAAAAGAAAAAAAAAAAAAAAAGAAACCACCGACCTCTGGGATCCTGTTGAACGAGGGCACAACTGCATTACCTCAACGACGTGAACGAAAACACAAAACCACAGCAGCTAAAGACAACGTTCCGTGTTTTCCGTTTTGGGTTGTTTGTTTGTTTTTCTTTTTTTCTTTTTCCTTTTTTTTTTTTAATTTGTCATTTTTCTAAAAAAAAAACAAAACAACAAAAAAAAAAAAAGAAAAAGGGCAAAATAATAATAATAATAATAATAAACTACTAATAAAAACGAGTGAGAGCGATGTCACGCCGGTGATGCCGAAGAAGGGTGGGAAGGAGCTTTGGGGCACCGCTGGGCCGATCCGCATCTTCTGATCCTCTGAGCCACCGCGGAGCGGAGCGCAGCAGTGCAGCTCCTCCTCTTCCTCCTCCTTCTCCTTCTCCTCCACGCAGGGACGGATCTGTCCGGCGGAGCCGGCGTCGCTCACAGGGTATTTCCATACACGGTGCTTTCCTTTCCCTCCCCCCACGCCGGAACCGAAGGGAGACGACGGCGCGGGAAGGCGGCGCGTCCCAACGGTGAAGCAAAAAACAAACCACAAGAGCTGAATGCAAAACCCGGGTTTTACAGAGATATAATTTTGTTGTTGTCGTTTTTAAGCCGGACCAAAAGTTTTGTTACCTGACGCCAAGTTGGGGGGGAAATAAAAAGAAGAAGAAAAAAGAATAAAATACAAAAGTATTTCTTTATGGACCGAAACCTCTTCAGCTGTCCGTTGTGTGGATCTTCCTGAGGTTGGCCGCTTTTATATATTCTATTTTTTTCAAGCGAAACAGAAAAAGAAAAAAAAAGCAAAAAAAAAAAAAAAAAAAAAGCAAAAACAAAGAAGAATTGCCTTGTTGGATTGTTGGACATCCTTTGGTCATTTCAAGACTGCTGGTTCCGTTCGCTCTGATCCTTTCGGGGCAGGATGGGCCTGTGGGTCCGCGCCGGTTTGGTGCCCAGCGATGGACGGTCGGCAGCGTTGGGTTGGTGCGGCTGCTCTCCGGATGCCGAAATGCCGCAGTGGTAAAGATGAGTGTTGGATTGACCCAGCAAACACCCGAACCCTCCCCACCAGCACCCGTGTATGTGTAAATGTGGGCACCACGCTGAGCGAGCGCCTACATGTATGCATATATTGGTGGTATCTCTTGTTTTCTCCCACCCCATTTCCTGCCCCTCACGGATCCCGGACCCCGATTTAGAGTTGAACCAACGAGTTGCACAACTCGGCCGAGATGGTTCTACAGCAAAAAAAAGCAACCCATCGTCACTGAAATTGCCCACGATTCTTTTCTTTCCCTTGGGTTTCAGGAGACTTTTATCCCATCCTAACGGTATTCCTGGGAACATCCCCTCTTCTGCTCAGTTTCACCCCCCGGATGCGGGTGGGAGCCGAGCGGTGAACCTCCACCGTTTGGCATCAGTGGTAAAATTGTGATCGTAGGTGGAGGGAGGGGTGGGTGCTGCTGCCAGGTTCCGCAATGGATGCTGATGTTTTGGAAAAAGAACAAAAAAGAAACGCTGTGTTGCAGGGATGCTGTCAGGTTGGATGTTTGCTCGCCTCCTCCCCAGAGCTTTCAGAACCCTTTGGTTCCCATCATGCTGTACTGTGTGCCCAGAGCAGATTGGGATGTGAACACACACCGGGGTGGGCACGGCCATGGCCACGGCCTTCTGAAACCCGGTTCTTGTTCCACGTCTGGCTTTGGTTTGGTCCCCACAGGGGGGTTTTGGACAGCTGGGGACATTATGGTGCTCTGAGCCCTCTGTGCCACCCCCTGCACTGCATCTGTGCCCCCAGGTTGCGTTGCAGCTCCAATGCAACCATTGGGTTGTTTCGGAGCCCCAGTGGTTGCGTCAGATCTCCATGGTTGCATTGAAGTGTAATGAATGGTTTGTTGGAGCCCTGTGGCTGCATTGGAGCCCCAATGGTTGCATCAGAGCTGTCACAGTTGCATCAGAGCCCCATGGTTGCATTGAACTCTCATGATTCGTTGGAGCCCCAGTGGTTTCATCAGAGCTCCATAGATGTGTTGGAGTCTTGTGGAGCCCCGTGGTTGCACTGGAGCCCAAGTTGTTGCATTGGAGCCCGTAGTTCATGGGAACCGCATGGTTGCCGTGGAACTGCAATGGTTGTGTTGAAGACCAGTGGTTGTGTTGGAGTCCAGTGGTTGTGCAGGAGCCCAAGAGTTCATTGAAGCCAAGTGGTGGCAGGGAAGCCCAGGGGTTGCACTGGAGCTGCACGCTGTGCTCCTGCTGATGGGAACAGAGCGGTTGGGTTGTGGGGCCCCAACCACCGTTCTGAAGGGCATTCGGATGTGTTCAGTTTGGTACCGGAGGGGCTGGAGCAGGAAACGTGATGATGGCTTCAGTGCTTCCCCGGCCGAGCACCCAGAGGCCGCGTTGTTAGTTGAGTGACTATTGTCGTTCTTGGCTGAGTGGAGTCTGTTGTGGTAATGTGAGCAAGTTTTTGGTCAATGTCTTTCTTTGATGCCAGGTTGTGAAGAGGTGGGTGGGAGCGGGGAGGGGGGAAGGAGAGATCTGGGGCGGGGGGGGACCCGTACTAGCACTGACCCTGGGGAATTGGAGGGGGAGGGAGGTGAGAGGCTCCTTGGCTGCTCCTTTCATCTCTTCCCTTCCCCTCGCAAGCAGAAATGATGTAAAAGCCTCCTGCATGCTGGAAAAAAAAAAGGAAAAAAAAAAAAAAAAAAGGTAGACAAAAGGGAAAAAAAAGAAGAAAAAAAAAGTAAAAAAAAAAAAAGACCTTTCTTAAAAAAAAATAAAAAAAAATTAACAATAAAATAAAATACGTAAAGTAATGAATGAGGACCCAAACAAACAGCCACGCTTGCTGGTGGGAACCCGGGGCTCCGTCTGTCCCTGAGGGTTCCTGCTGGAGTCTCCAAGTTGGCCTTGAATAAAACCTGCAGATCCAATAACCTTTATATATATATATATATATATGCATATCTATATACATATACATATATATCGAAAGAAAGCTTGATGTAGCAGTTCTAGTTTGAATCGAATAGAAGTCGTCGGGCCCCCAGTTTTGTGTTGGGTTTCTCCTGTCCCCCCCCCCCCCCCCCCCCCCTCCCTCTTTTCAATGTAGCAGCTGTGCAAGAAAGGAATCCAGGCGCTGTAGTGCACCGCAATACCTCTGGCTGGGGGGGGAGGGGACACCCTGGCTGTGGGGGCTTCGACAACAAAATTTGCCTACTTTTTTTTTTTTTTTTTTTTTTTGTCTCTCTCTTTTTTTTTTTTTTTTTTTTTTTTAATATATGTATATATATATATTAAAAAAAAAAAAAAAAATTAAAAAAAAAAAAAAAAAAGAAGAAGAAAAAAATGCCCGTGACCTTAATGAAGCATCTGCTCTGAGTTGGATCTTCGCGGGGCAGCGGCTCGCTGGGCTCTGTTCACCAGCAATAACGTCCCGACGAGCTCAGCCCTCGTTGGGGGGGGGGGATGTGGGGGGCTCTTCCTGCCCACAGTGATCCAGGCAACGGGAATGGGCGGAGGGGGCTCTGATGGTGATGAAGGGAGCTGGGGGGGTCCTGCACCACCATGTTGTCCCCAGCCATGCGAAGTGTCGAGCGGCGCGCATCGCCACACATAGCAAACAGAGGAACCCAAAGTAGGTTTGTGTGTCAGGAGCAGATCCGGGCGGGACGTCCCAGCTCAGCGGGACGGGAACTCGAGTTTTTTATGCTGATGATGATTTGTTGTTGTTTTTTTTTTTTTCTCTTTTCTTCCTTTCTGAACAAAGAAATCTCCGCGCGCCCAAAGGCTCAGACTGTTATATCCATGGACCGGAACGCTCCGCCGCCGCTTCGGTGTCCGAAAAGGGGTTTATTTTGGTGTTTTTTAAAGAGAGAAAGGAGGGGGGGGGAAAAAAAACCTTAAAAAAAATTAATAATAATAATAAGATGAAGATTTAAAAAAATTAGAACATTTCTTTATAATTTAATATTCTATTTTAATAAAGGCATTTATTACGTGTAAATGTAGCAAGGAACTGGGCTCATAAAAGTACTTTTTATTAGGTAATTTATTATGAGAAAAGAAAAAGAAAAAAAAAAAAAGGATATTTTATTTTATGATAAAGTGATCCTTAAAAGTTTAGAAGGCTTAGAATATATGTGGGGTAAGAAAAATACGTTTGTATGCAGAGTATCGCTTACAAAGTGCTTCTAATATATGTTTCCTTCCCGCTGCGCGTGTCGCGGCGGTGGCGGCGGTGCAGGCAGAGCCCTTCCCAGGAGCCATCGGCACCCCCAGGTGTGTCGGAGGGATCCAAAAGGAACAACTAAAGGTCATTCCGGGCCGCGGGAGCCGAACCGGCGCCTTGGGGAGGAAAACTCGTTTTTCATCGCCCCCCACGGCGACGTCGGCCCGGCAGCCGCTTCTGCTCCTTTACCTTTGGGAGAAGGATAGGATTAAAAACAAACAAAGCAAAACAAGGTGGGGTTTTTGGTTTTGTTTTTTGTTTTTAGTTTGTTTTGAACCAAAAAAAAAAAAAAAGAAAAAAAAAAGAAAATTTTAAAAATTTAAAAAAAAAAAAAAGGAGGAAATAAAAAGTTTTGAGTTGATGGGTATTAAAAAAAAAAAAAAGAAAGATTAAAATAAGAACAATAAGAATAATAATAAACGCTCAGATTTATTTCATATAATCCTAGAGTAAAGAGTGAAATGGAATTAAGGTGAAGATGTTCTCCATATCGTTTGATCCGTCCGGGGCAGCGGGATGTAACCGGGCCCCCCGTGAGGCCGCGCCGCCCCAAAGCTCCGTCCTTCTTTGCTGGGTTGGGGTTTTTTTGGTGCTGTTCTTCGGAGCGCATGGAGGGGCGCGCAGTGAGAGGCTGGTCGCGGCCGTTTCCTCCCCACGAACCCTGAGGTTGTTCATATAGAGGGGGAAAAAAATAGGGGTCATTAATAATGGGATCTAGTCGTACGTATTTTCCTAATGAGATGCATTTTGTGTTGATGGCGGACTTTTGTTGTCGTTGTTTTCGTTGGTTACTTTCAAGGCAGAAGCGGGAGGGTTTGGCTTGTCGCTGAGCAGAAATGAGAAGGTTTGAGGCCGTTCTCTGTTGCCTTATTCCCACCTCCGGCCCTGAGCTCGGAGCGCCGCAGCGGAGCTTTGGGTGCAACATTCTGCATGGGAATGCTGTTGCCATTCCATCCATGTGCTCCTCGCATCTTAGAGGTCATCTCGTCCAACTCACAGGGTTGGATGTGGGCCATGTGTCGGCATCACACCCCAAGCTTGGGGCTGAGTTAAGGCAAGTTCATTCCCTTCGCTTTTTGCTTTGGGATTTGTGGCACTGGTGGGGTCGCCGCTGTGGGGAAGGACCTCCAAACCCCCTCAGTGTGTCTTTGGGGTCGTGTTCCGCCGCACCGTGCTCTGTGTTCTGCCTCACCCATGCCTGCTGTCATCCCGTGGTTCGGGGGTCACACCAGCCCGGTGTTCGTCTCTTGCCCTGATCCGTTGTGTCACGGCGCGGCGGCCACTGTCCCCCATTTCAGGAGGTTCTCTCCCCCTTTTCCACCCCCCTTTCCTCCCCCAGAGGTCCCAAAGCTTTCCCCAGACGCTGCCATCATCGGGGCTGGCCGCTCCTCGCACTCAGCAAAGCCATGCAGTAGGGTTAGGGCAGGAGGTGAAGGCACTTCTCCTTCGGTTTCTGCAGATAGCACTGTGAATCGGACACCCCTCGCTGCGCCCGCCCCGCCAGGCCCCCCCCCGGGGCAGCGAGCGGCCTGTTTCCTCTTTTTGTTTTACCTCATTTTGGGTTTTTTTGGTTGTTTTATTTTTTTTTTTTTTTGGGGGGGGGGTTGATACTTGAAGAAAAGTCAGTGCTTGACATTGGGCAGCGGCGCGCCAGGCCGGAGGGCGGATGCACTTTAAGGGTATTTGGGTACAGATTGGGGGGGGGGGAGGTCGCATCCTTCAGCAGCCGCAGTGCACAGTGAGGGTCACCCCCGGGAGAGTGACACTGATGGGAAACCTGCAGTCATCCTGCTGGGCGGGGGGGAAGAAAGGAAAAAGCTCCAGTGGGGGCACCGGGCCTTTGGGCGGCCAACGGCAGAATGCAGCCTGCTCTGTGGCAGTGCTTCTGGGCCACCGTCCTGTGTCACCTCCCGTGCTGCCCTCCTTCCATGTCGCATCACTCCTTTTCCCTCCTTCCGTACAAATTCTGCTCAAGGATCATTAAAAAAGGGGGAAAATGAACCCAACCACCCAACCACGGAAGGGTCAGAGCCCACCCCGTGGCGCTGTGCATCCGCTCTCCGGCAGCTCCGTGCGCCCTCCTGCCCCATGGTGCTGCCCCTCTGCTTACAACCCATTCCTTGTACCTTAGGTTGCGTTTTCCTTATTTTATTTTATTTGTTATTTACCATTTCTTTTAATGTCATAGGAAGCCTGTAGTCGGGATTGTTACTGTTGGAAACCGATGGCGTTCCATCCAGGTATTCCCATCTCTCCGGCGTTACGCAAAACAATAAAGGCCTGAGAGAGGTATAACCGAAGCTAGAAGTAGAGGTAGGCTCGTTGTCTGAGTTTTGAGGCATATAGTATAAGGGGAGAAGGAAAAAAATAATAATAATTAAAAAGAATTAAAATAATGATGTTGCACAACTTGTAGAAAACAAAGAAGGGAAAGGGTTAATGTATTAAATGTGCTAAAATTACATTAAGAACTTAATTTTATTAAAGTATTATTACTTAAGAAAGCGGGCGTCTGCTCTCGTCTGTCTGACTGTTTTTTGGGGGGTTCTGGCTGCTTCCTGCCCCGTGCTGCTCTGCTCTTCCTCCCACCCTCCTCCTCCTTGTGCGCTGCTCCCATGTGGGCACAGAGCTGATGTGGTGCCCGGAGGGTCGCAGTGACCAGAAAGAGCCTCCAGAACCACCGACCAGCCTCGGGACTGGAACGAGCGGCAGGAGTCTCCATAACAGCCACAGCGGGGACCATAAGAACCAGCTGGAGTCTCCAGGACTAACAACTGGGAGGAGGCTCCAGAACCACAAGAAGCAGGACTACAACGACCTGCAGGAGCCTCCAGGGTTGGAATGACCAGCAGGAGCCCCCAGGACCAAACGGCCTGCAGGAAGCAGTAGGTCCTACAGAAATATGGATACAAAGCAGGGATGCTGCTCCCTTCCCTTGCTGCAGGTCCTACATAAACACAGAGATAACACAGGGATGTTCCTCCCTTCCCTTTTGTGTAGGTCCTACATAAATGCGGTACAAAACAGGGATGCTCCTCCCTTCCCTTGCTGTAGGTCCTACACAAACACGGGCAGGAAGGCGGAGCACAGCGGCGTCCCGCGGCGGTGCAGGTGAGGAAGGCGCTGCCCCAAAGCCGATGCTCAGATGCTCTGACAGCACTGCGCCTGGCGGCCGTCCTGCGTGGGCAGCACCCGGATGGGCTCCACGGCGCTGCTGGGGCCGAACTGCGCCTCGGGCTGCGCCGCGATCTGCCGCTGTGCCGCGCTGCGATAGATCTCTGCCGGCAAAGGGAGGGGGAACGGCGTCACTTCTGAGCTGCGGGGTGCCCGGCGGGGGGGGCTGCTCCAGTAGGTGGGGTTGGGTTGGGTTGGGTTAGGGGCTGGGGTTGGGATCAGGTTAGCGGAGGGGTTGGGGTTTGAGTTAGGTTAGGGTTAGGAACTGGGGGTTGGTTTGGATTAGAGTTGAGGTTGGGTTTGGGGTTAGAATTAGGTTAGGACTGGGGTTGGGGTTGGGGTTAGGGTAGGGTCTAGGGCTGGGATTGGGGTTGGGGTTACAGTCAGGATAGGGGCTGGAGTTGGGATTAGAGTTAGATTGGTGAGGGGTTGGTGTTAGGGCTGGGTTTGGGGTGAGAGTTAGGGCAGGGCAGGAGTTGGAGTTCAGTTAGTGTTATTGTTGGGATTGAGAGTGGGGTTAGGTTTAAGATTAGGGCTTGAGTTCAGGTTAAGGTTGGGATTAGGGTTAGGGTTATTGTTGGGATTGAGGTGGGATCCTTACCAGAGAGGATGTTGTGGAATGCCATCTCCACGTTGGTGGAGTCCAGAGCCGACGTCTCGAGGAAGGAGAGCCCGTTCTTCTCTGCAACAACAGGGAGAGCTCATGGGCTGCAACCATGGAAAAAAGCCCACCCAGCTCCAACCCCCTGCCGTGGGCTGGCTGTACCCCTGCAAATCGGACCCCCACTGTCCCATCCAACCCGGCCTGGATGACGGCACTGCAGCGCGTGCTGGGATCAGTGTGGAGCTGGGGGATACCTGCGAAGCTCCGGGCCTCGTCGGTGGGCACGGCACGCAGGTGCCGCAGGTCGCTCTTGTTGCCCACCAGCATGATGACGATGTTGGCGTCGGCGTGGTCCTGCAGCTCCGTCAGCCAGCGCTCGGCGTTCTCATACGTCAGATACTTGGCGATGTCGTAGACCAGCAGCGCTCCCACTGCCCCGCGGTAGTATCTGGGGGGCAGCAATGGGGCGGAGCGGGGTCAGCCCCCGGGTTGTGGGGTGCGGGAGTGGGGCGGGGGGATGCTCACGCGGAGGTGATGGCGCGGTACCGCTCCTGCCCGGCCGTGTCCCAGATCTGCGCCTTCACAGTCTTGTTGTCCACCTGGATGCTCCGGGTGGCAAACTCCACCCCGATGGTGCTCTTGCTCTCCAGGTTGAACTCGTTGCGGGTGAAGCGGGACAGCAGGTTGCTCTTCCCCACGCCGGAGTCCCCGATGAGCACCACTGGGGTGTAACAAGCACAGCATCAGCCCCCCCCCTCAAAGCATCACCATCCACAGCCCAACCTCAGTGGGGAACCACCAGAGCCCAACACAAGTGGGGACCCATCAGCCAGCGGGGTCAGTTATTGGGATCAGCACAAGGGGCTCCGGGTGGGAACCCCATTAACCCAGCATGGGGCTCCAGCCCATCTCCGGCCCTGAGGGCACCCAAATGAGGACCCAAAGGGCGGCCCGGATGTACCACCCCGAGCCGGGACATCCCGGGAAGTGGGCTGGGTGGGCACGTTGTCTGCGCAGCTCCCGTGGAATGTGGCAGAGCAGGTTCTGGGACCTCATCGCGTTCCTCCCCCATCAAGTCTGTCGAGTTGGTGACTCACCGGGTTTTGATTTTATTTACTTTTCATTCCCCAGCTGCCGGTGTCACTCATTCTCCAACACTCAGATGGGATCGAGCCGGGGGGAGGATTCACCAGGACTGACCCACAGCCCCCACTCATCACAGTGGGGCCGAGCAGCCCCTCCTGGGTCAACCCCAGCTGGTGATGCTCAGGGGGGTGGGTTGATGGCTGCCCCCTGCCCCGGTCCACTTGCGAGCATTCCCGGTGCTGCCTCCTGGGAAGTCCCATCTCCATCTCCACCCCAATCCAACCACAACCCTACCCCCAACCCAACCCAACCCAACTCCACCCCATTCCCAAGTCAACCCCATCTCCATCCCCGACCGCGACCCCAATTCCCAACCCCATTCCCATCAGTGCCCAAACCCTCCCAAGCCCACACCCCAACTTTAACCCCTTCCCCAACCGCAGCCCCAACCTCTGCCCCGTCCGGCCACACACCCTTGAAGAGGAAGTCGTACTCCTCATCCTTGCCCCTCATCCTGCACGGTGTCGCGGTTGCACTGGGAGCAGTTGGGATTTCCACCCCGCTCCGCCCCAGGGAGCTCCCATGGGTCCGCAGCCCTCTCTCCTCCGCAGCCATTGGCTGTCGGTGCTGCCGTCACCACCCAGGTGCTCACCTGGGGCAGGTGTGGGGGGAGAGCTGCGGGGTGGGACAGGGAAGGGGGATGGGGATAGGATAGGAACAGGAATTGGAATAGGGATGGGAATAAAGTTGGGGAGGGGGGGGTGGGATAAGATGGAGTGGAATTGAGTGGAAAGGAATGGGATGGGAGTAGGGATGGGAATACGGTGGGGTTGGGAATAGGGATGGAGATGGGAATACGGACGGGCTGCATGGGGGCACGAACACAAGTGGGGCTGGGCTCCGAACCCGGCTGCGGTACTGGATACGAGGCCACGAGCAGTCAGCAGTCCCAGCCCAGATGCCTTTCACAGTCTTTTAATGGCTGTGCCCGGCACGGAGCTGTGTCAGCTGTGCGGATGGGCCACGGGCTGCCTTCTGCGGTCGGGCCAGCCCACGACACCCTGAGATGGGGACAAAGTGTGCGGGGCGGGCACAGCTGCTTTCCCCCCTTAGGGCTCTTTCTTAGGGTCCCATCGGGCTCGGGATGCAGCGACCCCTGAGTGGTTCCCAGTGGGGATGGATGGGTCAATGCCGCGCAGAGCTGCGCCGATGCTTCGCGCTGCTTACGGCAGAGCACGGCCACGCTCCGTGACAACGGGCGGCACGGCAGGTTGGTTGCCACTGAGCTGTGCCGGCGGCCACGAGCCCCAGGACGAGCTCAGATGGCCACGCAGCACGGGCGCTTCTCCGCCTGCGTTGTGGCCGCGCTGTCTGGGTTCTCACTGCCGAGTGACACCGTGCTGCTTTGGCTGCTCCTCTGCTTCTGCTGCTGCACTTTGCTGGAGATCTCTGCGGAAACACAAAGTGGCGCCGGCGCAATGACTGCGTGGGGCACCCGCACGGCGTACTGCTGGGGGTCCCCTTCCCCTCTATGCAGGGGGACGACGTGGGGATGGAGGCCGCTATGCGGGGGGAGGCCGCGGGGATCAGGGCTGGCAGCTCGTGGGGATGGTACAGCACAGCATGGCACAGCATGGCACAGCACAGCTCGGCACAGCACAGCACAGCATGGCACGGCATGGCACGGCATAGCACAGCATGGCACGGCACAGCATGGCACAGCATAGCTCGGCACAGCACAGCTCGGCACAGCACGGTTTGGCACAGCACTCCCTGCAGTGCCCCGGCCCTGCACTTCCATTCCTGGGGAGATGCTCCCAGCTGAGCATTGCCCATCTCTGCCCCACGTCCCTGCGGGTTGCTCTGCAGCGTGCTGGACACACTGAGTCAGGAGCTCCGGTGGTGCATCCGGACCGGGACCATGGATTACAGCCGGAGAAGGCACCTGTGGGGCCGCCCAGGGCCTCAGCAATGAAACCAGAGCGGAACGCCCAGCACAAAGCACCGGAAACCCAACCAGCCAGAAAGACAACACCGAAACTCAGGTGAGGCAGGGCGGAGGAGAGGCGTGGAGCATCCCCTGCCCCACAGCCCCAGTGAGGGACGCGCCAGCACCCACCCTTCAGGACGGTCTCAAATGCCTGCTCGACGTTGGTGGAGTCCAGCGCCGACGTCTCAATGAAGAGCAGCCCGTTGTTCTCTGCAAGGACAGCAGACCCCAAGACCCTGCAGACCCCACCGGGTTCCCACTGGGGTCCCCACGTCGGGGTGGCACAACACCGTACCTGCAAACATCTTTGCCTCCTCCGTGGGCACCTCCCGTGCCTGTGCCAGGTCACTCTTGTTGCCCACCAGCATGACCACGATGCTGGCCTCGGCGTGGTCATAGAGCTCCTTCAGCCAGCGCTCCACCACGTCGTACGTCTGGTGCTTGGTGATGTCAAAGACGACCAGAGCACCCACAGCCCCACGGTAGTACCTGGGGGAGCAGCCTGTCATCGCCCATTGCTCCAGGCAGCCCTGGAGCATCCTCACAGGGATGTGAGCATAGGGCATCCATCCATGGGGTACCCATCCATGGGCGCTCAATGGGACATCCATCCATAGGGCACTCATTCACCCATAGGACACCCATCTATCCACAGGACACCCCTGGCTGCCATCCATCCTTACGCAGAGGTGATGGCTCGGTACCGCTCCAGCCCAGCTGTGTCCCAGATCTGTGCCTTCACCACAGCGTTCCCCACCAGGACAGTGCGGGTGGAGAACTCCACGCCGATGGTGGTGCGGCTGTCGTGGTTGAACTCATTGCGGGTGAAGCGGGACAGCAGGTTGGTTTTGCCCACGCCGGACTCCCCAATCAGAACCACTGAGGGGGGCAAAGAGATCCCACTGGACTTCAGATCAGCTCAGATAACCCTTCCTGGCCTCAACCGCAGCCAGCCCCCCCCGTCGTCCCATCCCGTCCTTCTGGGGACCCCCTCACCTTTGAAGACAAAGTTGTAGTCGTCCTCGGTGCTGCTCATATCTCCCAGCTGCCGCCCGGTTTCCTCCTTCCCTCCGCAGAGCACAGAGCGGGGCGGGCTGCAGGGAGGAGATGAGGGGGGCAAAGTCTCCTCTCAGGGGGGGTGTGAGGGGGGTCCCAGCAGTGAGGGGGGTCCCAGGAAGGAGCGCGGTCGGGGAGTGAAGGCGACGCGGGCGGCGTTGGCGGCGCAGGGAGGCCCAGGCCGGCTGACTCCAGGCGTGGGAGCGGCGGCGCAGGTTGGGCAGGTAATGTCACCCCTGGAACCGTCACGGGGCACTTGGAGGAGGAGCCGGGCCCGGTCCTGGCTGCCAAGGCCACGCGGCGCAGGGCAGGCTGGGGCAGTGGGGCCCTGGGCTCAGCGTGGAGCTGGCCGGGCACCAACCGGCACCTCTGCTGCCATCGCGGGAGATGGAACACGGGGGAAGCGGCTCCAGCAGGAAGACCACGGTGCTCCCAGCTGCACCGCAGAGCCCTGGCCCTGGCCAGGCGCACGGCTGACCCCGTCCCATCCTTCCACCCTCCACTGATCTGAGAGACACTGAGGACACGAGCACCAGACGTGGTTTTATTCCCCCTCCCCTGCTGCCCAGCAGCACAGCCGGGCTCCCGCCACGGTTCCCCTCGTGCAGGCGCTGCTGCTCAGCCGTGGCACTGCGGTTCCACGCTCAGGATGCAGCTCAGATGCAGCTCAGGATGCAGCTCAGATGCAGCTCAGGATGCGGCCACCTGGGTCAGCGGCTCCTCCAGGTACTGCACCAGCGCCTGTGCCTGTGGGCAGGGATGGCTGTGAGGGGTGCTGAGCACACGGGGCCGCAGCCCCCAGCGCCCACATTCCGTGGGCAAACCCCCGTCCTGCCCCAACAGCAATTCGGGCTCCGTGACAGTTCTCACTTTGATTTCCATTTCTCCTAAAAAAGTGCAGTTCTGTGGCTGAGCTGGAGTGGGACACCTCAGAACCTCTGCACAGAGGAAGGAGGCAGCCCCGGCATGGCCGCTGCCCCCACCGCTCCCATCCTCTTCCTCCCGGCTTTAACCCCGTGGCTCTTTCACACCTCGCCCCCCCCCACCCCCTCACCTTGGCTTTCAGCATCCCAAATCCGACCGTCTCCTTGGCATACATGCACAGCAGGAGGTTCGCCACGCGGGTGATGGCCACGCGCCCCTCCTGCCGGAAAGAATTGGGGTCACACGGAGCCTTTTGGGGTCACACGGAGCCCCTGGTGCCCGCTGGGCATCCCGCACAGAACCTGCTGGTGAACACCTCGGAACCCACTGGGGGTCCTGCTGGGGGTCCCGCACAGAGCCCACCGGGGGTCACACGGAGCCCACTGGGTGCCCGCACGCAGCCCGCTGGGGGTCGCACAGCCCCCGGCCGTGTCCGCCCCGACCCACCGCAGCGGAGCGGCCCGGTTCGGGCGGCCCGGCCGTACCATGCAGTCCATCAGGATGAAGCGGAGGTTGTCCTCGTTGAAGGCGTGGTGCCCGTTCTTGTCGTAGGCCACCCAGATGTTGCTGGCGATGGCCGCCGTCACGCGGGCGTCCGTGTCTCCGTAGCCCGAGTAGGCCAAGAGCGAGCCCTCGTTGTTCAGCAGCCTGAAACAGAGCGGGGCGACGCCGGTCTCCCGGCCGACCTCCGGAACGACCGCACGGCTCCCGCCGCCCCGCCGCCCCCCGGCCCCGCTCACAGCGTGCTCTGGACGCCGCCGGTGTTGGCCTGGCTCAGCACCTGCGTCAGCGCTTTGGGCCGCAGCATGGCGGGGCGCGGCGGCGCGGATGGCGGCGGGACAGGCCGGGAGCGCGGGGCCCGTGCCCGGTGTAGGCCAAGGCCGTTCGCGGCCCGGCGTTTGGCGGGGTGAGGTCCCGCGGAGCGGCGTTCGGCGGCGTTCGGGGCCGTTCGGCGCTGCGTTCGGCGCAACGTTCGGCGCTCCGCTCCGCGCCGCGTTCCGGTTCCGTCACCTCTCGGTCCGCCGCTCGCAAGGGGGCGCTCGGATGCGGCGCGGGCCGTGGCGGCGCTCCGTCCCGGCCTTTCTCTGTCGGCCAGGGCTGGCGGGGCGGGCGGCGAAGATGGCGGAGCCGAGTGGCGGCGGCGGGCCGGGCCCCGGCGGGTCGGAGCTGGGAGGCCCCGGCGGGGCGCTCATCCGCGTCACGGTGAAGACCCCCAAGGACAAGGAGGAGATCGTTATCGCGGACGGCGCCTCCGTGCGCGAGGTGGGGACGGGACGGAGCCCGGGCCTGGGCCTGGGCGCTGCGAGGGGCCGGAGGAGACCCGGGACGGGGCCGAGGGGTGGGCGCTGAGAGGGGGCGGGGGGGGGTGTGGGCCGGGGGAGAGGAGGCTGAGAATTGGAGGGGAGGAACTTCGGGGGGGTGAGAAGCCGGGGGGGGGGGGGGTGGAAGGTGAGGGGGCGGGGAGCGGCCTCGGGGCCGTAGGTGAAGGCGGGGAGGGGTGCGGGGCCTGCATCGGAGCGGGGGGAGCTGGGGCCTCCCCGGGCCCTGGGGTGCGCGGGGCAGGGGTGGGCTGCAGCTGCGTGACGCCGTGTTGTGTGGGAGATGAGGGGCTGAAACCCGCCGAGGGGTGAGAACGGGGCGTCGTCGGGGCTGTGCAGGAGGGGGGCGATGGGGCCGGTAGGAACGGGAGGTGGGGGCCGGGAGGGGAATCCAGGCTGGGGGGGATGAGGGGCACGGCCCTGGGCTGCGCTGTCAGGAGGTGCTGGAAGAGCGGTGGGCAGCAGCAGCTTGGGGTGCTGTGAGGCAGCAGGTGGGTGTTGTGGTGGGGGTGGGACGTGGCCCTGGGGCTGTGCAGCGGGGAGTTGTGGGGAGCAGGGGGTGGGGTTGCTGTGGGGCAATGGATGTGTGTGGTGGGGCTGAGGCCAGAAGCTGCTCTGTCCCTCCTCCTCACTCCTCTCATGTCTGCCTTTGGGGCAGAGGTGGAGTGAAGCGGAGAGAAGGGGACGTCGGACGTGTGCGGGTTTGCTCTGAGCAGGGAGCTCCACGGGGGCACTGTGTGTTTGGAGGGCAGGAGAGCATTTACAAGAAGTGTTGTGCAGATGGCGGTGCCCGCTGGGGCAGGGTGGTGTCAGCGGTGTGGATCTTGGCTCCGTGTGTATTTTGCTGTGTACTTTGATGTGGGCTTCAGGGCACGAGGTTGTAGTGTGCTGCTGGCAGCTGGGCAGGAGCTGTGTGCTGTGCGTGGCCCTCCTGCTGCTTCCCAGCCCTCTCCTGTGAGCATGCGGAGCAGAGGGTGAAGCTGCACGGCCTGGATCACCTCAGTTCCAGGCGTCCGTCCTCCCAGGCCCAGTTTTTCAGGAGTTCTGGGCCGTGGCTGAGAGCTGCCCCAGGAAAGGGGCGCTCTTCTGCTCCCAACCTTTCCATGTGGATTTCCTGAAGTCTGTGGCTTCCAAATGCAAAGGTTTTTTTTCTCACCTATTGACTCGGGAATGCCCCAGCTGAGCTGGCCGTGATGATCTTATTGGCTGATCCCTCCCCATCACACAGCACAGAGATGTTGGCAGTGGGTGTTGTAGATAATCACAGGAATAGGAATAGAAGACCTAGTTTACATCCATTGGCTGATAAAGGACTGTGCCCTTTTCTGCAGAGCTCTGTCCTGTATTAAATCAGAGCTGGGCTTTCCTTGGGAAGAAATAAGATGAACAGAGGCAAATAAAGCTCAGTCATTCTGAAGATAAATGGTGGGTTTGGATCGGGCCTCAGGGGCTCATTTCCTTTGGAAGCCTCCAGCTCATCTCCAGGTGACTGTTCTGAAGTTTCCTCCCCATGTTTTGAGGCAGCGCGGTGCTCATCTTTGCTTTGTCCCCTCGTGTGCTCTCAGCAGCTGGTGCTGCATTGCTGCCTGCGTGGCTCCGTTCTGTCGGGGCGCTGAAGCTCTGTTGGTTCCTTTCGCCATTTGTGCAGTGAATGTTGGGTATCTGGAGCGTTATCTTCAGTTTCCTGCCTTTGCTCTTCTGCCTGAAACGCGCCGGGTTTGTTTTTCAGTTCAAAGAAGAGATTTCCAGGCGGTTCAAAGCCAAACAGGATCAGCTGGTTCTGATCTTCGCTGGGAAGATCCTGAAGGATGGAGACACTCTGAATCAACACGGGATCAAAGACGGGCTGACCGTGCATTTGGTCATTAAGACTCCACAGAAGTAAGAAAGTGTTCCATCGTGGGGGGACTGGGAGTGAGCGGGTGGTGGTGAGGCACCAGAGCTCTCCTTGCCGCAGCGCTGCCGCACAGCTCTGGGTTTATCACTTGGCCCATCTTTGCCCTGGGTTGTGCACCTGTGTGAACCTGTGGGGGGATAAAGGCATCCTTAATGCAATTAGCGTACGTGGCTTTGTGTGTGCAGAGCCTTTACAAGTGGCAGTCTGCGAAGAAGCCATTGGAGCACGGTTGTGTCCTCCATCTGATAACGATGACTCACTGTTAGCAGAAATTACCTTCCCAGCAAGCTAATAGTAATGCTGAAAGCAATACCCAGGGTTTATTTCACCTCCTGCTGTCTACCCTTACCCTGCAAACTGCGGTACCATCTCCAAAGGTAAGGAGAGCACTGTCCTGGCTTTTCATGTTATTCTCTACCTGCCATAGAGAAGTGCTCGCTGAAGGCATTACGGCCCCTTCCTCTGCTGAGAGAAACCAACTGCTCGTTCTCCTGCTTCCTTCCTTTTTTGGTTAAGTTTCCTATCTGCTTTGTCCCCCACTCCCACTCAGGGGTTTTCAGTGTCGCTCAGATGCGTCTGGAAAACACACAGGGACCTTTGGGTTTGGTGTTCAGAAGTCCTGGTATATGTGTGGGAAGGGAAGGGGAAGTGGAGAAGGGAATCCTTCTGGGTTTGGGAGGGGGAAAGGGGAAATAACGTACCGTTGGTTATCGGGGGTGACGTAATGGCATTTCTTATTTGATGTGAGTAAAGGGAGTGCTGTGATTCTGTCTCATTTGAAAGCTCTTCGCTGCTCTTGAGCCCAGGACTGTCACTGTCACCACTGTAGGTGCCTCAGTGAAGCCTCTCAAAGCTCTTTTTTTTTTAAAGGCCTGTAAAAGTCCTGAGGGAGAGCTGTGACTGTGAGGTACTGCTGGGCTTGGATAACTCAGTAAAGCCGATGTGCTGCATCTGCTGCTCTGTGGCTTGTGGTGCTGTGTGCGTCTGGTAAAAGGAGCTGTGCTAAACTTGTGCTGTAATGAGAAATTTCCTTTATGAGGTACAGCCAGTAAATAGCAGAGGTGAACTCGTGCCTTGTGTTCTCTGTCTGTACAGTAAGACAGGGGCTTATTTGCACCAATGAGTGCCTTAGTAACACTCAGCACACAAGAGAAGCTGCAGCCAGGCCAACTGCTGTTCACCCCTTGCAGTAGCCCTGCTGTAACCTCCTGTGGTTTCTGTGGGAGCTGCAGGAGGATTTTCCTGTTTGGAGCAAACTCATTGCTCAAGGATACGGCCGAGGTAAACAGTTTGGCGTGGTTCAGACCTGAGCTCATACAGCTCAGAGGGAGAGCAGTTGGGCTGCTTTGTGTGGGCTGGGGTGAAATGTGAGGGCTGTTGTGTGGCAGGGTGGGAAGCAGGTCCAGGCAGATGGAAGGCAGCTGGGAGCCACTGCTGTGCATCTGTACAGATGGGAATGGGAGCAGCCTGGAGGAGCTGCCTGCTGCAGGCTCAGAGGGAGGCCTGCACTGTCCTGTATTCCCCACAGAGAGCACTGCTCAGCTCTCCCAGATCCCAGAAGCTTAACAGTTTGTTCTGTTTCTTTGTAGGGTCCAGGATCCAACATCTGCTGCTTCTGCCCCCGGTGCTGCTTCTGCCCCCACCGCAACGTCCCCTTCTCCTGCTGCCCCATCTCAGCCTTCCACATCCAGCAGCGCTGCTCCAGATGCGGGGAGTGGCGGCCGACGGAGCAGTGGGTCGGGGACTTTGGGAGGTCCTGGAGATGGAGGCCCCAACAGTGCTACATCAATCCTTTGTAAGTGAGGACCACAGGAAAGTCGGAAGAAGTATTTCCTAGGTGTAGATGGAGAAATTGGGTTTTCAACCTTGTGATCGTTTCTCCTGCTCACCTCAGTCGCTTTCCTCAGCGCGTCTTGGTTTGCCTGCTCAGGATAACCCCAAACCCTTTGTGAGGGGATGTCCCCCATGAGAGCTGCCTGCTGCGGGATCAGGGCACTCCCAGATCAGTGTGGGTGCGGTTCAGCCCACGCACACCCCCTCCTTCTGCCGCTGCCGTCAGTTCCTGACCCACAGCTGTCTTTACCCCCTCCCCCTGTTCCCTCTGCAGCTGGTTTTGGTGGCATCACTGGGCTGGGCAACCTGGGCATGGGCTCAGCCAACTTCATGGAGCTCCAGCAGCAGATGCAGCGACAGCTGATGTCCAACCCAGAGATGCTCTCTCAGATCATGGAGAACCCCTTGGTGCAGAACATGATGTCGAACCCCGATCTCATGCGGCAGATGATCATGGCCAACCCGCAGATGCAGCAGCTGATGGAGCGAAATCCGGAGATCAGCCACATGCTGAACAACCCGGAGCTGATGAGGCAGGTGGGTCGGCGCACCGGGACCGATCCGAGCGTGTCCCACGGCTTTGTGGTGGAGCAGCTGCAGAGTTGGCTCTCAGCAGGGAGCGTGGGAATGCCAGAACGGTGAATTCAGGGATCTCTTCCTTTTCCTTCCCACTGTAAACCACTCACAGGCAGATGGTGGTCTTCAGCGAAATAAACAGTGATTACTCAGCCCGCGTGCATGTGGCTCTTACCTCCCTTTCAGAGCTGCTGAATCTAGTGTGTGTTGGGCAAAAAGGACTCTTGGGTCATTGTAGTGTGCCGCACACGAGGCTGCTGTGTTCTGATCCGTGCATGGGAGCAAAAGCAGTCATGGAAAAGTGAAGCTGCCTTGGATGTGTTCTGTTCTTCTCTTTTTCTGATGGTAGATCAATACAGACCGCACAGCTGTACAGCTCAGTTCTGGTACCAGTAAAATATTACACTGGTGGTGGGCTGGGGTCCCGCAGGGCTGTTTTCTGTACAGCCCCAGAGGAGAGGTGGCCTGTGCCCTGGAGAACACGGGGAGGCAGCATGAGGGGAAAATGAGAGCCTGAGCGTTACATAGTCCTCAGCTGCTCCCCAGGAGAGCTGCTCTGGGTGTGTTTCCATGTGGCTGCTGAAGGAGCCCTGTTTCCATGCACTTCCCGTTATCTTTATTTCAGCCATGTTGGCCCTACATGACATGGCAGAGTTGCAGGGCTAAATTGCGAATGTTCCACATTTATGCAGCTCAAAGGATGTCCGGATGCTCCTTGAGCAGGAGGGAGCCGTCAGGAGCCTGGAGCTGGCGGACTGCTCGGTTTTCCTCCAGCAGGAAGGATCCCAGCTCTTCCATCTTAGGCTTTTGAATGCAGTCCACCTACTTTGAGTGGGAACATGTGGCTGCTAGATGTTTGGATGTTCCAAAACTGCTTAGAAATGAGACAATCCCATGCAGCTGAATTGGGGTTATAAAGGCAGAGAGCTGAGTGAGGTGGGAGGAGCCAGCATCCTCGGGCTCTCTTTGCTTGGATAAATGATCTCTCTGCTCCCTGGCTGTGAAATGGGTTTAATTATACTCTTCCTTCTGGGAGCTGAGTTAACTCTTTCAGTGCTCGGCTGGCAGCTCCATGTTGCGTTGCTGGGCTGCTCACAAACCTCTGGGTGCACTTCATTCTCCTGCGGTGCATGGGGGCCCAACTGTTCCACGTTCTCCTCTCTCTGGCAGACAATGGAGTTGGCTCGTAACCCCGCCATGATGCAGGAGATGATGCGGAACCAGGACCGTGCTTTGAGCAACCTCGAGAGCATTCCAGGAGGGTACAACGCCCTGCGCCGCATGTACACGGACATCCAGGAGCCCATGTTCAGTGCTGCCAGGGAGCAGGTGTGGAGCGAATCCCAGCTCACACAGTGATGGGACGAGCCCGGCTTTCCCCATTCAGGCTGACTAATTAGGCTGTTTCTTCTTTCTCTCTTCTCTAGTTTGGCAACAACCCCTTCTCTTCCTTGACGGGGAACTCCGAGAGCTCCAGCTCTCAGCCTTTGCGGACAGAGAACAGAGAGCCGTTACCAAACCCCTGGAGCCCCAGCCCCCCTGCGTCCCAGAGCCAGGCGCCCAGCAGCGAAGGGAGCACTGGCTCAGGAAGCACCCAGAGCACACCGACCGTGTCCAACCCCTTTGGGCTGAATGCTGCTAGCTTTGGGGCAGGTATGTAGCAAGTGGGGGACCAGGGGGTGCGCAGGTGGCAGAGATCAGCCAGGTGTTGGTGGGGGTTGCTGCAGAATGGGGCTGTTCTGCAGACAAATGTTATTGCAACCGGACCAGAATTGGGTTATTTCTTGTGTGGCTGTGGAGGAGCACTTTGGGGGCTCCGCTGTTTGTGCACCCCTTGAGAGCACAGGAGAGAGGGACCGTGTTTCCTGTTGGCCCATGGGTGAAGTAAAGGCGTTGTTGCACTTCAGGCACTGTGCTGCTGCTCTGCGTTGCATTGTAAGGAGTTTTCCTTTGTTTTCTCTTTCCTTTACCCTTGCAGGCATGTTTAACAGCCCAGAGATGCAAGGTCTCCTGCAGCAGATTTCAGAGAATCCTCAGCTGATGCAGAATATGATCTCTGCCCCTTATATGCGGAGCATGATGCAGACCCTTGCCCAGAACCCAGACTTTGCAGCACAGGTAGAAGCGTTGAAGTCATATGTGCTATTTATTATCAGGCAGGACTTGAGCACAGTGCTTGTGAGAACAATCCTGTAGTCAGAGGGGTTTGTCTTGCAGAAAGCTGAGAGCTGAGAGAGTGTAGACAATTCTGTTTCATTTCTTTGTGGCTTGAAGGCAGCCACAACGCTGAGCAGTATTTTAGCAGTCGTTAACAGGAGGAGGTGGCTTTCAGGGGAGCATAGGAGTGGCGCTTCTCTTTGCCTGTGGATCCTGTTCAACACCACTGCCAGGAGCTGAGCTGTCTTGTTTCAGTCTTTCAGTTCCTATAGGCAGGAAAATGTGATGAAAGCCCAGGGAGGAAGTCAGGGACACAAAGTGATGTGTTCTTTGTGGCTTAGTTACGTAGTGTGTAACAGCCATGAGCAGCAATGCTCTGACCCTCCCTGCATGTGCTGTCTCTTTCTAGATCATGGTAAATGTTCCTCTCTTTGCTGGGAATCCACAGCTTCAAGAACAGCTCCGCCTTCAGCTCCCAGTCTTCCTGCAGCAGGTAACAGCCCGTCTGGCCCTGTGGGCTCGGGTGGGTTGCGCTGTGACAGCAAGGGGTTGGCACAGGGGAAAGAGTGGGAGAGCTTGTTTGGACAAGGCAATGTAAATGAGGTAATCTAAATTACCTCAAGGTTGACTTGAAATGAGAGGAGTTCAGCTGCATGAAACCCCAGTGTGGATGCTCTCTTCCAGTAATGAGTTTACAAAAATTAGACTGGCTAATTGTGCTTGAGCAGCTGGTTCACTCAAGTGGATGAAAACGGCTTTAATTCTGGAGGCACGCGTGCCCCATCCTAATCTGATTCTCCTACTTTATGTAGGAAATCTGATCTCTTGGAGTGTGTTTGCGCAGATGAGCCCGGTGGTGCAGGGACAGGAAGGAGAGCCCAGACCCGTGTGTTGGCTGTGGCTGCAGCGCTGCGCTGGTGGCTGCTCAGATTGCCAGCTGGTGGAGCACTGCCTGTACGAGCTCTCACTGTTCATCACTGCTGTGTCTCTCCTTCCTTCCCAGATGCAGAACCCAGACTCCCTGTCCATTCTCACCAACCCCCGCGCCATGCAGGCGCTCCTCCAGATCCAGCAGGGACTCCAGACGCTGCAAACGGAGGCCCCAGGACTCGTGCCAAGGTAATAAGCATTCCTCAGGGCGGGATGCTGCGGGCAGAGCTGGCGTGCTTGATGCCAGCAGGCTGCCTGGCTGCCCACTCACCGAGCAGATCTGCTCGGGGAGTGCCGTGTGTGTGTCTGCAGGGCTCTGTGGGCTCCAGCTGATGGGCACTTTCTGTTTGTTTGCATTTCATGAGGGAAGTCCTTGACCTTTTTTGGGGGGATAAAGATTTGGGAACCGTTTGGTCCCTCCTCTGCCTTTTGTTTGAGGTGTTTGTCGGGTGGACTCAGTTTTACCTCTAAGGGTGTGCATCGTGGGGCTGCATGGGTAAGTTAGGGCACACTGGGCGCCCTTGGGCCCTCTGCTCTCTGTCAGTATGGGTCACGTTCAGCCTCTGCAGATTTCTCGGGCTGTGCCTGTGTTAGGATGGCTCGCTCCCAGTGGTGCTGTGGCTGGGATGTGAGCGCAGCCAGTCATGGAGCATGGCCAGCCTGGCCGAGCCTGCTGGTTCCCCGTGCCACCTCGCAAGACAGGCAGGGGACAGCCAGAAGTGCCGGCTCAGCTCTGAGCAAACCCTGCCTTCCTCTGCAGCCTCGGCTCCTTTGGCATGCCTCGAATGCCCCCGTCCTCCACAGGAGGAAGCACAATCCCGGAGAACCCCGTTCCTTCTGCTTCGACGCCGGCCAGTGCCTCTCCAGCCGGGGGTGGTAACCCCCAACAGCAGCTCATGCAGCAGATGATCCAGCTGCTGGCCGGAGGAAGCTCTCAAGTATGTAATCGTGGAGTCATAGAATGCCTTAAGTTGGAAGGGACCTCAAAGATCATTCACTTCCAATGCCCGTACCGTGGGCTTACTGCACACCCCAGCTCTGTCTGCCCAGGGCCCATCTGCAGCCTCAGGCACCTCCAGCAGCTCTGGGCAGCGCTACCACAGCCCCAGTGCCCCCTGAGTAAAGAATTTCCACCTAAAATCTAATTGAAATCTCCCCTCCTTTACTCGAAAGCCATTCCTTGTCCTGTCACCGGATGCGCACACAAAGATCGCTCTCCCTCCAATTTATGAGCTCCCCCCAAGTCCTGGATGCCCATTTATCTGCTGGTGGGTTTCTTGGGCACCTCTCTGGGGTCAGCCTGGGCTCATTCTGGTCCCAGCCCGCTCCAGGGCCGTGGTTCTGCAGCAGGCTTCCCTTGGCTCAACAGCGTCAGTGCTGCTACAGCAGCGTCCCCACTCTGCCGTTCTCCCCGGCTGCGCTCTGTGCCTCTGCCGCTGAGGTCTTTGTCCTTTCCCTCTGCAGGCGCAGAGTCCTGAAGTGCGATTCCAACAGCAGCTGGAGCAGCTGAATGCCATGGGCTTCATTAACCGTGAGGCCAACCTCCAGGCTCTCATTGCCACGGGCGGGGACATCAACGCAGCCATTGAGAGACTGCTGGGCTCCCAGCCTTCCTAAGCTCCCGTCCCGCCGCCCCGCAGATGTCAGCACACGCGTCCATTCACATGCGCAGGGGGATCTTTCAGGAAAGCCCGCCGTCATTTTCATATCTGACAGCTGTCATGTATTTAAAACAAAAAAAGATACAGCTTAACCCCCGACCTTCCTACTAAGTTAAGATTTCATGTTGAAATGCTCTTTAACTGGCTTGTATGTGGATTCCAGTTCTCATCGTGGCCACAGAGACTTCAGATGTGTATTTTTTCCTCGATATGCCCTCTGTTTCAGACATTCTCTCTCTCTCTCTAGATGGTAGAGGCGATACTCCTAGTTATTTACCTGAATGATTGTGTTTTGAGTAGCTTGATTTTAACTGTACATGATTCCCTCCCTCCGCCCTCCTTTCAGGCAAATATTTAAAACTTGAGCCAAGTTTGGTTTCCGGTTCTTTCTCCCGGCATCTTCTTGGGGATAATAGAGCGAAGGAAAAAACCGCAGCCGCCTGGAAATCTCTCATGTCGTTTGTCTTAATGATTCCATGGGACAAATGGGGCCCTCGGCACGCGGGGGGCTGCCGTCCCCCACCGCGGGGATGGCCTGCATGCAAACCACGCCTGAACTGTGCTCTCTTGGCGTCACGGAGCGCCGGCGCCCTTCAGGGCTGGGGTTTGCTGTTGTGGAAGCTGAGCTGAAGGCAGCGCTGGGGCAGCAGCTCTTTGCTCCTCGTGCGGCCGCGCCGGGCGCTCGGTGCTTTTCTGCTGCGCGGGTTCAATATCTGTAACAACAGGAGAGGAAGGATCCGATCTCTCCGCTGCAAAGCGTTGGTGTCCGCGTGCTGCCCAGCCCGGAGCCAGCCTCATTCCTCCCCCCGTGGTGGTGCATTTGAACGCTGCGTTCCGTGGAGGACCAACAGGGCCGCGCTTTCCCCAGAGCCTCCAGGGCCACGTGATCTGCAGACCAGGTTTATCAACGAGAAAACAATAAATGCGCACAACCATCCGTCTCCCTGCGCTCCGTGTGTCGTCCTTGATTGCCGCTGATTGGGTTTTCCTCATTAACTCCTGATGAATGGGGCAGAGGGTGGGTGTTGGTGCAGCCCCCCCACCTCCCCAGCCCTCCTTCCCTTTGCCGCAGCGTCGCAATCCCACATTTAATGTAATTCTTCCCTTTTTTTAGTGGGGGAGCGCTCAGTAGGTGAATGACACGTGCTCAGTAGGTGAATGCTGTTGATGAGCACTGTATATACCTAACACAGAGCTGCAGGGGTTGGAAGGGACCTCCAGGACTTCTTGTTAGGGGGTGACCCTGAACCACAGGATCCTGGACTGCCCCACCATGGCTGCGCACAGAATGACTTTTCAACAACAAATGGGTTAAAAAAACACCAGCTTTATTGTGCTGCAAAAACACAACTGGAGTCCAAAATGGGGGCAATGCTCCCACAGCACCATCCGCAGCTCAGGGTGGGGAAGATGTCACTGTGGGGTTGGAAAAGCAAGAGCGGGGTGGAAGTTTGATGGTGACGGGGGTAGTGTGGGGGTCCTTGTCTTAAGGGTTTTAGGGGTCCTTTAATAGATGAGGTGCTGGGGAGTTTTCTTTGGGGGTCTTGGGGTGTCCTGTGTGTTCTGGGGGGGGGAAAGGGGGCAGGACCGAGGGCTTTGAGGAGGCGAGGGGCCTATCCCCAGGGTTTTGAGGGTGCTTAGAGGTCCTACCTTCTGCCACGTCGCTAATGTCATCATTGAAGTAGAGAAGCACGGTGGGGATGAAGTCCTTGGGGTCGAGGCGCAGGCTGCGCAGCTCGGAGGTGCTGTCCGGGATCCCGTTCTGCTCCAGGCTGAGGTGGGGCTGCAGCGGGACGCCCCCATAGCACGCTGTGTATTTCTGCAGCTGCTCCCTCCAGCCCCGCGCCCGCCACAGCGCCGCCCCCACCGGCTCCTCCCCGCACACCTGCGGGACCCCAAGAAGGGAAGGGGACGGGGTCAGAGCGGCGGGTCCCCGGTTCCAATAGCAGGACCCCACCGGGGAGCGGGGTCAGATCTGGGGGTCCAGGCGCCCCCCGCCCCACCGACCTCGATGACGCAGCTCTGGCCCGTCAGGGTGTTGCAGAGGCGCAGCAGGCGGGGGGCGGCTGTCAGGAGCCCCACCTGCAGCCGGGGGTCCCGCCACCACTCGGCGTCCCACGGGGGGGCCCCGTCAGAACGCGGCGTGTGGGGCTGGGAGCTGCCCGGGGTCCCCAGCGGGTACCGGGATCCGGTCCGGCCGGTGCGGGGCTCCACGCGGGACAGCGGCTGCCGGCGGGAGGGACGCGTGAAGCGCGCGGCAGGGATCGGAAGCCCCCGCCCCGCCCCGCCCCGCCCCGCCCGTCCGGTGACCCCCCGCCTCGCCCCGGGACCCCCCGGCTCCACGCAGGGACCCCCAACCCCTTCACCGGGACACCCCACCCCGCCCGGCACGGTCCGCCCCCCCCACGCGGGGCCGCCCCGCTCACGTCGCCGCTCTCCGGGTCGAAGCAGTGACTGACGTCGGTACCGATGGCGCCCAGCAGGGGGGGCAGGACGGCGTCACCTGGGGGAGAGGGTCAGACCGGAGCCCCCACGGCGGGACCCCTCCGCCGGGCGGCCCCCCCCCCCCGTACCGCGGCGCTCCCGCAGCAGCGGGCCCAGGTCGTAAACGCGGCCGAGAGCGCTGAGCCGGGGCCGCCCGGACTCCGCCACCTCCCGCGCCGTGAAGTACCGGGGCCGCCGCTCCGCGCCGCCCGCCGCCATGGCGGCGCCCCGGGAAGCAGCGCCGTCTCCATGGCGACGCCGACGCCAAAAAGGCCGGGACGCGGAACGCGCTTCGCTACCCGGAAAGCGGAGGGAGGAGCGCGCCGCGCGGCATGCCGGGAGATGTAGTCCAGCGCCGGGGGGTAACGCGCAGGAGCGGAAGTGCGGCGCCGCGCGGCATGCCGGGAGCTGTAGTCCGTGACCGCGCCGCTGCTGCCGCCCCCTGCCGCTGGACGGCTGCACGGCCCGGCGGGCGGAGCGGGGTGAGCCGAGCCGAGCCGAGCCGAGCCGAGCGGCGAAGATGAACGCGGTGCTCGCCGTGAAGCAGTACGTGTCCAAGATGATCGAGGACAGCGGGCCGGGCATGAAGGTGCTGCTGATGGACCGGGAGACGGTGAGCGGCCGGGCCGGGCCGGGCGGGGTGCGGGGCCGCCGTTGTTTTGTGCCGTGACGCGTCGCTCCCGCAGCCCGGCGCCGTCAGCATGGCCTACACACAGTCCGAGATCCTGCAGAAGGAGGTTTATCTCTTCGAGCGCATCGACTCCCCCGGCAGGGAGCCCATGAAGCACCTGAAGGCCGTCTGCTTCCTGCGGCCCACCAAGGTGAGCGCCCCGGAGCGGCACCGCGGGGTGTTTGGGGCCGAGCGGCTCTGATCGCCGCGTGTCCCTGCAGGAGAACGTGGAGCATCTGGTGCAGGAGCTGCGGAGGCCGAAGTACAGCATCTACTACATCTGTGAGTACCAGAAGTGGAGGTTTAACGCTGTTCAGGTTGCCAGACTTTATGAAGCAATAACGTGATCCGTGCAATACACAGCAATGTATTGCTTCATATGGCTTATCCCTGGGAACGCCAGGGGTTTGAAAGCTTCACGGTGCTTCATAGGCACCAAAGAAGTTTGCTGCTGGCTTCAGAGTGCCTTAATGATAACAGGGAGGTGCCTTTATTCCAATGATAACAGGGAGATGAGGCGCTGCCCCACATCTTGAAGGTAAATCGTTTAGAAACAAACATCCCAGGGTGGGCCTGAACCCCGCACACGGCGTGGGTCGGGCACGTGTCCCTCGTGTGTCCTGTTGGTGCTGCAGAATATTCTGTAGGTCTGGAAGTGAAGCACAATAACTGCAGTGGTCGTTCTATTGAGGGGTAAGCGTCGTGCGCTTCAGGTTCTGGGCGATGGTCTGAAGTGGCCTCTAGGTGTCATTGTCGCCCCGCGGTACTGGAGGAGCCGCTCCGGATTGCATCTGCTAATTACAGCGGTGTATGGCCTTGCCTAATTGAGCAGATGCTGATCTGGGAGAGGTAAGAGAGACTATCTGCATAGTAACTAAGGCCGAGGATCTTCGTTGCAATCCACTCCTGCTCCAGGGGAGAATCGGGTCGTCCTGTGCTGTGGTGTCTCTGTGTTCTGTGTCACTCCCAGGGCACAACTGTTCTTTCCCTTTTGTTTGCTTTCAGATTTCAGTAATGTGATCAGTAAGAGCGACATCAAGGCATTAGCTGAGGCTGATGAACAGGAAGTCGTGGCAGAAATTCAGGTGAATTTTGAATCTTTTAAGTAGATTTCTTACTCCGAGAGCACCAGGAGGTGAATATACAGCTAGCAAACATGCATGTGGCAATGGGAGGACTCTGGAGGTCTGGAGCAGTATGCAGCAACACCGCAGAAAAGCCGTGTGTTCCACTTCTCTGCCCTCTGGTTGCTGGAGCTACTGCTGGTGCTGCTGGCATCGTTTCACAAGGCTGCTGTGCTGCCTGTGGCTTCAGCAAAGAGATGTGCATGAAAAGTGCAACGGGAACTGGCCGTGGGGTTGTTAATGTTACCAATACACGTGCTCTTGTCGGCCGAACAGGGGTTGGCAGGGCATTAACTGTATTTGCTTTCACTTGTTGGCAGGAGTTCTATGGAGATTACATTGCAGTGAATCCGCACGTTTTTTCTCTCAACCTCCTGGGCTGCTGCCAGGTATGAATAAAGCTGATGCTCCTCCAGGGCTCAAGGGCCTTGTTTTATGGTTAACAGGGAGCCCTGTAGCCGCAGCAAAGGGGTGCAGTGGCAGTCGTTGCCCAGCAGGCAGAGTGCTGAGCCCAGCCCAAAGCGGGGAGCTGGTTGTTGGCAGGAATTGGTGATCTGGACTGTGGGCTTCGACATCCCAGCTCCTATAGGCAAAACAGCCCACAGGGAGGAAATGCAGCTTTATGGGACAAGGCGTTTGAGGATGGAGGACCCATCTCTCACGCAACCTTTCCTTCCAGGGTCGCAACTGGGATCCAGCCCATCTGACCAGAACAACTCAAGGGCTGACTGCTCTGCTTTTGTCCCTGAAGAAATGCCCCATGATTCGGTACCAACTCTCTTCTGAGCCGGCGAAGAGGCTCGCTGAATGTGTGAAGGTGCGGTGAGCAGCGTTAAGTGAGTCTGGCAATTTGTCTGATTTTTGTTTAGTGTGTTTTCGTAACGTTCTTTACCAGTTCTTGTAAGTTCCTCCATTTTCGTGTTATGTGGCTTTCGGCAGGTCGCATCCCCTTGTTTCTGCCTATAAAAGAAGTGAAGGCCCTTATTTCTCACAAGTCCCATTAACTGCTGTGTGTTACTTGTTTTATCTGTTACAAAACTGAGGGAACTTTTTCCAGGTATGCGTGCAACCAGGCGGGTTTTTTTTCCTTCCTTTTCCCAACAGCAAGTGATCACTAAAGAGTACGAGCTCTTTGACTTTCGCCGCACTGAGGTTCCTCCTTTGCTCCTCATCCTGGACCGCTCAGACGATGCCATCACCCCACTTCTGAACCAGGTGACCCCGAGTGCTTGGCAGCACACGAACATGTTCACAGTGACCTTGTTCCGCTGTGCGTCTCTCTCTGTTCCTGACTTTATTTCTGACACAAGTTGGAGGCGCAGACACTTTGAATCCGCTCTGTTGCTGGAGGAGCGGAAAATGAACTTGTTTGAGTTCAGCCTGATATCTTTTTCAGTGCGGTGCGATACCTACTGAAGTCAATCCTTGCCTTTCTCTCTCCCCATCTGTGCCAGTGGACGTACCAGGCTATGGTTCATGAATTGCTGGGGATCAACAACAACCGCGTTGACCTCTCGCGTGTGCCGGGCATCAGTAAGGATCTCCGAGAGGTGGTTCTGTCTGCTGAGAACGACGAGTTCTACGCCAATGTAGGTGGCTGTGTCCTATGGTGGGGATCTCCATGAGTGGCTGAATGCTGGAATCAGTGACTTTGTGAAGGTGGGGGAGGTTTATGTGGAGTGAGAGTCACTGCGTCACACAGACGTTGTCTGGTGCGTAATAACAGCTTTTTGGTAGTTGTAAATGGGACCAATTGCAAAGCTGCTCGGTCAAGTTTGGCTGTCAGATAGATGAGATGATCTGCAATGGTACTTAAGTGTTCTGGGTTCGGTGTCTCTGGCTTTTAGCTGTGTCAGGACTCGTGTTCAGATGGTTTCCTCTCAGATCCTCTCCTTGTTCCATGCAGAACATGTACCTGAACTTTGCAGAGATTGGCAGCAACATCAAGAATCTTATGGAGGATTTCCAGAAGAGGAAACCTAAGGAGCAGCAGAAGCTGGAATCCATAGCGGATATGAAGGTACAGACGGGACTTGTTGAAGCCTGTTGCAGCGTAGTGCAGGTCGCTACATCTTGCTGTCTGTTGCTCTTATTCTGGTGTGCTCCTCGCAGGCTTTTGTGGAGAACTACCCCCAGTTCAAGAAGATGTCGGGCACGGTATCAAAGCACGTGACAGTGGTAGGAGAGCTCTCTCGGCTGGTTGGTGAGCGCAACCTGCTGGAGGTGTCTGAGGTGGAGCAGGAGCTGGCCTGTCACAACGACCATTCCAGCGCCCTCCAGGTACGCTGGGCTCAGAACCTGCCTGAGGTCCTTTGAATTTGGATGGTTTGCTCCTGACAGTCTCCTGCTGATGAAGTTTGATACTGAAAGTCAGTGGGAGTTCTGTGCGCAGATGTCCTACAGGGCAGGAACATAAGACATTAGGATTACTTTTCTCCTACCTGTTCAGTTCAGATGGGGATGAATCATAGTTAATAACTGGCTTGAGAAGCATCTTTGCAGACTCTGTCTTTACACTTCACAGTACAACATTCCTTCATTATAAGAGGTCGGTTGGGACCTGGCAAGCTGCCTGCAGAGGCACCAACCAAACTTGGACCCCTATGCAGAAGCTTCTCATATTTGTTGGGAAGGAGAAGAAATGGGATCCATAACTGAAGCAGGCCGTTCCTTGTGGTTTTTACTTCTTTTTTTAACAATACCGAACAGTGAAAAGCCTTTCAGATCAAAGGTTTCTTTGGCAGAGAGGGCTGGAAAAGCCTACAAGGGACTTCTGTTGTAGCTGGGTATAGACTGAAGTTTTGACCCCACGCTGGCTTGTTGGATTCCATGACCTGACCTGATATCTGACAGCATGTCAATAATGATGAATTGTGGCTGCTGACTATCCAGAGAAAATAGCAGTATTGTTGGGAGCGGCTGTATTATAGCAGAGCTCAACCACTGACTCGCTGTTGGAAAGCTTTTTGCAGTTGGGGTAGAAGTTACACCATATAATGGACTTATTTACACTTTGATTAGAAAACAAGAAGAATTTTCAACAGATCAGAAAGTCCTGTTTTCTTTACCTCCGTTACTCTGTTCTCTAAGTGGGTGGCTCAGTGATAACATCAGCATTATCCTCAAGCACTGTCGTCTATTACCAGATCCTGAGCTGATGTAAATCAGTACAGACCTGTTGAAGTCAGCACAGCTACATAGATCTGTGAGCATATGAGCATATGAGAAGCTTGGGTGCTCGATCTTTATTGTGGTAGGTTACCTCAGATTCACTGGAGAAAGGGCTGACATGAACTTCTGGATGTGGAGCGGTTGCATCTACAGCTTTATGATTAGAGGAATACGTGGCAGTGCTGGAAACTGGACAGGGATGGAGGGAGGGAGGTCGGCCCCCACTGAGTGCCGTGCTGTGGTGGTAAGGTTGTCAGTATTGACCTCGATGCTAATTCAGGTCTCAGTCTGCACTGAGTGGTGTTCCTGCAGTTTTTATGGCACATAGGCAGCCTGCAATTGTTGATAGCCACATGCCTAAAGGGCTCCGTTGTGTTTGTATCAACCGAGAGCTACTGAAAACCGTGTAGCAGCTGGGAAATAAATGCAGAATGCAAAGATGGAACTGGTATCCTTCTACAGGAGAGATCAGTATCTCTTTAGTTGTAATGCCCCAGGCTGTTCCCTGCTGCAGACTCCTAATGGCAGCGAAGGGGCAAGGCCACAGACACAATGAAGAATAACCAGTGCACAAAATAAAGGCAGAATTGTTCTCCCACTGATGTAACTTCAGCAATTGTTAATTTCTCTGGTGGCCAAGGGCCCCCTGAGTACAGTACATTTTGGTTATTCTTTTCCCGGTCTCTTATTAATCCTGACATTGTACATGAGCCTTGAGAGATGAATGGGAGGTTTTGAATCCCATCTCCTTAGATGGACAATAGCTTTTCTGTTTTACAAGCTTCCTGCTTATATAGGCATTGCCACTGTGCTGCCAGTGCAGGATCCAGGACGTGGGACTCTGTCCTTACCCTGACAGGTGAATTCCTGACCTCAACAAGAGCTTCTTGGTTAACCTCAGGGATCAGCTCGCAGCCAGGATTTTACCCCACATTTCAGTAACTGGTCTGCATCAGTGGAACAGATAGCAACAAACGTAGCTGAATCAGCTGGGTCAGTAACAACTGTTACAGTATTGTTTCACAGCTGTTCACTGAATGTTTCCGTGCTGCCTCCCTGTTCTGGGAGGTTGGGAGGATGTTGCCAAGATGTGCTGGGATTTTTGGAGTGCTTGAAGGTCGTGTTCTCTTGCTGCATAGGAAAAATCCTCCTTGCTGGTTCTGTCCCTCTGCCGTTTCAACCACTGTACGACTGAAGCTCTGCTGCGCTCTTACACTTGAGCCGATACAGGCTGATGTTTTGCTTTAAGCACAGGTAGGATTGCAGACTGTTGTGCCCTGAGGGGTCGCCAACCCTGCACCTCTCACATCCAGGGATTGTCTGAGACTCTGCTGCTTCATCCCCACACCTTCCACAAGGAAGCGAACTGTAGCTCTGCCAGCACTTCCTCCTTGATGGTTAATATTGTGATGGAACATGTGGGCCGGCTTTTGCTGTATTCAGGTTGGAAAAGAAAAGGGCAGAGATTAAAGGTTTCTGCAAGCATCTGAGGATACCCTGTTTGGGAGGAAAGCACCGTGAGCTGGGCTCACTCTGAGGCACATTATGGGGAGCTGCAGAGAATTACAGAGAATTCCCAGCTTCATGAAAACAACTTGCAGTCCATTATACTTAATAAATCTAAGCACAGAGCACCTAAGAAGCTCAGGTCTGTTGCTTATGGCACAGTTTAATTCCCTTGCATTCCTTCTGCTTGCAGTTTTGTTACTAAGCAGTGGCCTGATGTTAGTCTGATTTAATGTGCTCTGAAGGCCTCTCCATTAATCCCACTTCGTATCTTGCTGCAGAATGTGCGGCGCCTCCTGCAGAACCCCAAGGTGACGGAGCTCGATGCTGCCCGGCTGGTGATGCTCTACGCCCTGCACTACGAGCGGCACAGCAGCAACAGCCTGCCAGGGCTGATGGCAGATCTCAGGAACAGGGGTGTTTCAGAGAGATATCAAAAGGTAATGCGATATTTCTCCTTCCGCTGGATGAATGAGTGGGGCACACAGTTGTCAAAGTGTTCTTAGTTGCTGGAGGGTGTCTGTTGCTTGCCTTAACTTCTCAACAAGAGCAGGGAGCTTGGCTGGGGCCTGCAGGTGTTCAAGTCAGAACTAATTCCTTAATCTCCATTTCCAAAGTTGGTGATGTTGTGAAGGATTCAGCAAAGCAGAGTGTGCTTGCCAGGAGTCTAGACCTGATGTACGGCACGCAGACGGCCTGGTGCACTTTTCCTTTCTCCTTCTTCCACCTCCTGCTGAATAGGCAATAGCTGTAGCCAGGGACTTAACCAAAACAGTAATTGGGGGTTGGCTAGGAGAGAGAGGGTGGCAGAGCTTGACAAATGTAGTGAGCAGCTGGAGAGGAGGTGGAGAGGCAGAATGATGTCACTGTATAGAAGATCTGCTATCGCTGCAGAGGACTGTGGGAGTGAAAGCCTCTCTCCTTATGCAGGCAGTGCCATGGCACAGTGACTTGCTTCTTGTATCCAGAGAATACTTCTCTTCCTTCTTTCCTCTCTTTGGGCTGCATTACCTACATGGGATCAATCTCTCTGACTTCTTGGTCGTTGTTCCAGTACCTCCATTGAAACTGATTGAACAACTGCATGGAATTTTGTTTCCCAGGTTAACAGCACTCTGGTTCTGCTTCTCTCTGTACAGCTCGTGTCTGCTGTTGTGGAATATGGAGGGAAACGGGTCCGGGGCAGTGACCTGTTCAGTCCCAAGGATGCTGTAGCCATCACAAAACAGTTCCTCAAAGGACTGAAGGTATGGATCTGCCATAGATGAAATAACGACAGCTTCAGTCAAAGTTACAGTAAAGGGGCAGGACTCCTAGGCCATGTGTTCTGGCTTTCAGAGGTGTCATGGTCTAGACCTAGCTCTGTCTCCTTCACAGGGGGCCTACATGCTCTATGGCCAATGGGGGGATAAGAGGGGGTGGGCCTGGATAAAACAGGAGCAGAGCTGATCAGCTCTCTCTCAGCATATTGCCTTGCTGTATTAATTCATAACAGGAGCTTCTTTTGCACTATAGGGCGTTGAGAATGTGTATACACAACACCAGCCTCTCCTTCAAGAAACACTGGATCAGCTCATCAAAGGAAAACTGAAGGACAGCCAGTACCCCTACTTGGGTCCCAACACCCTCCGTGACAGGTATGTGGGTCATGCTGGGCAGCACCTGCAATTGAAAAACATCTGCTCCTCCCTGTGCACCCACTTGCTTTATTGTTTGCCCATAGGTGAAAAAAATTCAGGCTTGCCAAAGGAAGGTTTTGATCAAGTAGGTATTTCTTGAGCTCTCAGGTTATAGCCAGGCTGTTAAAGCTGAAATCCAGCCATCTTTTCTCCATGTTCAGTGCTGACCAAATCATGACATTCCCATTGTAAGTAAGAGCTTAGGTAAGGATAAAGCCATTGCACCAAGCTGCAAGGATGTTCACATGATGGATTTCAACGTGCCCCCTAACTTCAGTCCGTGCCATCTGGCGTTTATTTGCAGAGAACCAAAAATAGTCCCACTGCTAACTCTCCCTTCTGAGCCAGTTACTATTTCTGATTAGAATGGGATGTTGCTGAATGTGGCCAGTAACTGTAGTTGGTAAGAACTCTGGCTGTCTGGTTCTATTTGACTTTGTTAGGGCTAGGGTAGTGCAAATAGGAATGGTCTCATTTTTTGCTGCTGCTTCTCCTGTGTGTACTTAGTTCCTTTTTAACTTGGTGTGATTTGAAGCGGACTTCATCATTTTCAAACCTATTTTAACACATCTGTTCATGAGATGAGACACTTCTCTGTTCTTGACCCTGAGGTGCATCTGAGCTTTGCATAAGTGAGAAACACAGTTTCCCTTCCTCAGTCAAGCCTTGTCTCTGTGAATTGATTGGGCTGCTAATGCACAGCCACCTCATTTGTGGAGATCCAGCATCTACAGCTGCTTATCAGATAACTTCATTGCTATGCTTTGCCTTCCCTTTGATTTCCATTCCCAAGAGACATGGGCACATTTGCATCTAGTTTTCAAAGCAGTTTTGCTTTTTGTGGGGTCCTCTTATCAGTGGCAGCTCTTCTGCACTGAGTGCTGCCGCTCCTCTGGACAGCAACAGGTGCCAAGGGCTCTCCAGGGTGGCTTCTCAGCAAGGAGTAGCCAAAGACAGCGTTGAGGTGCATGCCAGGGTCATCCTTGTCTTATGCTCCATTTGCTTTGTCACTGATCCAGAGCTTGCACAGGCAGAGCAGATGAATGCCTGCTGCTTTCACCACTGCAGCAAGCAGCTGTGTTCTGATAGAGGTACCTGCTTGGAAACTGCTTTTGCATTTTGCTGGATCTCACACTTCCCATCTCCCTCCTTTTCCCTCTGTAAAATCCTGTATTTTGGGGCTACTTAGGGAATGTAACCTTGGAGGTAAACCCAAGCATAAATCCTCTGTTCTGCAGTCAGCCAGCAAAACTGCAGCTGATCCGTGCCCTTCCAACCAAGCGCGAGAGCTCTGAAGCTCCACCGCTGTCCTCGTTTGACTCCGGATCGATCTGAATTTAACAGCCACAGCAGTGTCTCCGTCATGCATTAAACATTGGTGATGTGTCGTGGTGGAGCTCTGCAGGGATGTGGCGTGTGGGTGTGCTGAGGAGGCTGTTAGGACTGTGAGCACGGTGTGTAAATGTTTAGGAAAGACAGTGTTCAAAAGGCGGCTCCATGGGCTGTGTGTTGCTGTCCATCTTCAGCCCGATGCCTCACAGAAATGAAACGTGGTCTGGGGGGAGAAACCAGCAGCACTGCTGCCTCCGTGCCCACGGCTGGTACGGGATTTATGCAGGTTTGTATTTGTGCCTTTATTACAGGCCCCAAGATATTATTGTCTTCATCATTGGAGGGGCGACTTATGAGGAGGCCCTGACAGTGTACAACCTGAACCGCACCAACCCGGGTGTCCGGGTCGTCCTCGGCGGGACCACCATCCACAACACCAGGAGGTAACAGCCGTATTGCCAGGGGTTCTGCGTGCATAAAGCTGCTGACAGGAATGTGAGCTGGTGATGCCTGAGGGATCGTCACTGCTCAGTAGAACACAGCAATGTGTCTAAGTGGTCTGAGCCCAGCGCTGCTCATCATCGAGCTTAAGGTTCAGTGTGTGCTTTGCTGAATTCAAGGGCAAGGAAGTAGATTTATGTAGGTTTTCCTGCTTACAATTCACCATACAGTGTACTATGAATGAAAAGCCGGTGCAGTGCACGAGGATTCAGGGCTGACTGTGGTCTCATTGCTTCTGTTGAAATCTGGAGCAATTGCATTTGATAGCAGTGAAGTTAATGTACCTATGATTAGAATGGAGTTCTATGATTTCCCTGCTCTCAGGCTGGTGCCTTTTGCATTTCTCCCTGGAGAACTTTTCTTATTGGTTTGCTTTACACTCCGAGCTGCCTTTCCTGGGAGGCCGGGCAGTTGTGAGGGCTCAGTCCTGCAGGACTGAGTGGGGCCAGGGAGCACTGAGCGCACTGTTAATGCCACAGGCCTTGTATGTCAGAAATACAGCTGCCAGGTGCTTCCTTGATCCCAGCTGCCGACAGGTGGACACAGGTGTGGTGCATGGGCTAAGAAATGGTTTTGGTTTTAGGCCATGTCTGTGCACTGTTGCTGCGTTAGTGTGCAATGGGATATTTTTAACACCCCTGCACTTTTGCCCTTCCTTTTCGTGCCTTCAGGCTCCAAAGCTGCCTGTACAAAACAGTAACAACTCTTAGGCAGGGCGTTCCAGTGGTTCCCATCATCGCTTTGCTAAGAAAAAAATACCCAAACCCACTGAATTCCCGCTCCAAAATTTGGCCCTTTCTGTGGTTTAATATCAGCTGATGAGAAAGATCCTGAGCTGGCGATAGCCCAGAAGCAAATTACTGCCATGAACTGGGTTACAGAGGCAAGTCTGTATTAGCCCACATATCAGCCAGTGCCTGCCCAAATTACCAGGCTTCCTCAACCTTTTGCTTTCCAGAGCGGCCTTAGAACTAAATCCTGTGTTGGCCAGACCTGGAAACAGTAAGAAAAAGAGATCAGACCAGCTGCTTTTTACTTAGGAAATGAAAGAAATGAATTGTTGTCATGTAAGGATGCAGAAAAACTAGTTCACATTCAGCCTGACATCCAGAGCAACCCCTCAATCTCTCAGTCTACCATTGCATTTTGAAGCTGACTTTGACATCTGCCTACAGTCCTGAATCAAACCTTAACCAGCGTCTGTGCTGAGAACCTGGATAGTGCTGTCATCACACCACGCTAACAACAAAAATCCAGAGCAAGGACAGGAAGATGGTGCAGCTTTTCACTCCAGATTGGAGGCCGAGACCTGCCCTGCAAGGGTATCAGTGCAGCACATTCAGCAGAAGCTGTCAGTGGGGGAGGGAGGATGGAGGAAACCTCCTGGCAGCGTTTGGTCTAGAAGGAAAACGAGCAGGACAGGCGAGAAGAGCTGGGCTTAGCTTTAGGTTCCCACCCCAGCTCTGCTGCTGACCTGTTAGGTGACAGGAGGCTGCCTTCTGCTTTGTCTGTTTGCACCAGAAAGTCTCTGAGCTTTGTGAAATTCAAGGTTTGCAGCTTCGCTCTTAGGTTGGTGCTGTAAGGAGTAACATTAGCTGGACGGGGCTTCTACCGTGACTGAGCTTTGGCGCAGCCTCTGAATTATTTACAGAAAAACGAGGATACTGTATCAGAATTTGCATTTCAAAGAAGGAAGTGAAAAAAAAAAAGAAATAATGTAAACAGGCTGTGTGTGTGTTTGTAGGGGGTGAATGGTCCGGGGTCCTGCCTGGGAGCACTGAGACGGGGGCTCTCACGAGTCCTGCTCTGAAAATAGCCCTGTCCCAAGTGAGTTGCTTGAATATGAGTTCCCGAATGACGAAAGGCCACGCTGGTAACGACGGAGCTTCCCAGACTAAAAACTTGATGCTTCTCAGGGGGCGGCTGATGCTCTGCAGGAGGAGGAGCAGCGTGCAGAGCAGAGCGGGCCGGCTCCCACCAGGCACCTGAGAGGTGGAGGAAGGTTTCCAGCCCGCAGCCATCGTTGCAAAGCGTATGAGGAGTTTGGCCATATCAGCAAATACACCAATGTGGGAGCAAACCTAGATTTGATGGTGTTCTAACTCCTCCACTAATCCATCAGCCTTCCTTTAATGAAGCGCTGCTTATTTCTGCTGGATTAGGGCTGATATGTCACAATAAACAGGGAGATTTTGATATTAATGCGAGGAACAGCCGGTGTAAGCACACTAATCCCATGCTTTCATTGTTCTTACAGCCCAAATTAAATTGTGGTCAACATCTGTGTTTACGGAGTGAGGGATGGCTTAGGGGGCATCCATCCGCTGCCTCTCAAGGTGGGCACAAACGAGCCCTCAGAGCTGGCTGTGCTGTTACGTGTGCACCACGTGCATCTCTTCTGCTTGGTGCTCAGCCTGCGTCTCTTCTGCTGCACCTGCCCTTGGGCAGAGCCACCTGGTGCACGAAGACATGAGCACAGAGCTCCTGTCTGTATTCTGCCAGCGATGTGATGAGCTGTCATGAGAGGCTGAGGGCTGTTAATTGTGGGTTCTTTTGAGAAATGCGTGTGTGGAATGTTTTTAAATCGCGGTTATGGTGAATGTGAGAGTTCAGTTCATTCTTGACTGTTCCTGGCCACAGCAGTTACTGAGGAACCCATACGCATTTGGGCAGATCTGTGCTGGAGTTCAGTCTGTGGCTTCCCGGGGGTTTTCCCCTTGGAGGATTTCAGTACGCTGTTGTGTACCAAAAAGCTCTGGAGCCTGTGGCTTTGCTGTGGCTTTAGGGCTAGGAATGACAGCAAAGCGTGTAATTATGGGGCTGTGGAACCCAGTACGTTTGGCTGAGAGCTGGAGAGCTGCTGCCATTTCTCAAAGAAAAAGCAAAGGGATTCCTTGCTGTTGGCCAGCAGCTCCAGCACCAATCCCGTGGGCACGCAGCTCTGCTGCTTCTGCACAGCTGCCTGGACTGCAAGGAAATTTTGCTAGAGAAGGGGTTAAAAGAGATCAATAATGTCTAAAAAGGGATGAACGAGACCCAGAGAACATCTGGTGTGTGGGGCTGACTCATCCAGAGTACAGGTTAAGCAGAAACCTGCTGTGACTAATCCGAGGGGATGCCGGCCTGACCCACTTACCCATTTCCAGCAATAGCTCCGCTGTCTCTTGGTGCCAAATTCGGCTGGCCCAGCCCGTGTTGTGATGCTGGTGCCCATAGGGGGAGCGCCCACATCGGCCCTTAGGATCCTGAATCTGGAGGGAACGAGGTGTGGGAGCAGGTGGAGGCATCCCTAATCCCCTTTCTCACCATAACAAATAATCAGGAGTCCCCTTTAAAAGGAAAAGCAAATCATCCTCTGTTGAGAACTCAGACTGCGTGGCTCTCCTGCCTAAAAACAAAGCTGTAATCGCTGTGCTGGTGGACCACAGCAGAACTCACCTCCCGTACATCAGGCTGCTGCCCTCAAGAATGCCTATTTCTGAGAGTGCAGGTTGAGCTCTGCAGGTCGGTGCAGGCGTTTGCATGGTGGCTGTTGCCTTGAGGCCCCAACCTCCCTTAGGAAAATCAGGGAGAGGAGGCAAAAGGATGAAGCTTACTTTGTCTTTAAGCATTTTACTTAGTCCTTGAGCTCTGGCTGGATTAATGCTTGGCACCCAGAGATTTCCATGGGGCTCATTAGTTGGATTGAACATGGATTGAACACGGTTCAAACAGGCTGAAATCAGAGTGAGGATCCCGGGCAGGCGGGAGACCTGCAATGGGCTGAGGGAGGCTGAGTGTGACCCAGGGCAGCTTTTAGAATGCCCTGCTGTGAAATGCCAAAGATGCCGCAGTGGGAGGTTTCCACCCTGCCTCTTCCTGCTCTCATCCTCACAGGAAGGCTGAGAGCAAGCAGAAAACCAAGCCTGAGCTCTGGCCTTCCTGAGTTTGCTGCCAGGAATCAAACGGGGCTACCAGCAAACCCAGGTGCTGAGCTGGTCTGGGAGAGCCAGGAGCCCATCTTGGTAGCCTTACAGGCTGGGCCATTCAGGGAGGAATGGAGCTTCTCCGTGGAGGTGACCCTTGCTGGCTGCCCAGGTTTTGGTGCCCAGGGAGCACTTGCTGGTGTGGTTCAGAGGTTGTGTGGTTGCTTTCTGTTGGCTGTGAGACTAACCTGAGCTTTTCTTGGCAGCTTCCTCGAGGAGGTTACAGCTTCAGGTTTCCGTGGCCGAAGCACCGAGAGCTCCCATGCTGCACTGAGGCCAAGCAGCAGGCGGTGAAGCTCGAGGCGATTCCTGCCTCCCCCATCCTCTGTGCTGATGTTGGAGCCTGCATGGAGGAACGTGCCCCAGACTGCAGCACCCACGTCTTTGCTCTGACATGGGACACTCAGAACGTCCCTCTGCAAGCACTGGGTGTCTGCCGCAATGCTGCCCTGTGGCTCTGCTCTACCGGTGTGTCCAGACATATAAGTCCCCTAACAAACATCTGGTGACACAGCCCAGGCCTTCATATGCATCTCTGGAAGGTGGAGCTGATGGGCGCTGCTCTGCTCAGTTGTCTGTATATTTTGAGTCCTATTAAATAACTCATTTTGGCTGAAACTCTTTTCTATTAGAGTGCCACTCCATGCTTCGTCTTCTCCATTAATTTCTCTTTACTGTAAGAAACCTGCACTGCTCAGTGCCCCTTTCCTCACTCCCATGTTCTGCAATAGTGTTGTAATTTATATTTAGCAATAAAAATTACTCTAGCAGTAATTAAACGTATTGGGTATGAAAACATCTAAGAACGCTGCAGTGATGGAGCAGAGCTGGGGGATGAGGTGGCCAGTGGGCATTCTTCTGAGCATGGAGCTGGACCAGGGACAGACAGACAGTGCTGCAGTCCCAGCAGTGCCTCCTGCCAGGAGCATCCAGCAGGGATGTTCAGACTCTCTATCTCTTCATGAGGAATTGTGTTTTTCAAGATGGCATTTAATTTAGGTACAGGAACTGTGAAAAGCAGCACAGGTTGAGTCCAAATGGACAGCAGCACAGACCGGATGTGTGGTTTCTGGGAATGTCTGCTGCTGGTGAGCACAGCTCTCCTCCTTATCTCCTGCCTTCCCCTAATTAAGTAAGGCTGAACCTCCCATTCCCTGAGAGATCTGCAGGGTTGCTGGATGGAAAGTGCTTGAATTCAGACTCGTTTCTCTGGCTTAATTCCCTGAAGCAAGGTCACTGCAAGCCTGGGCGCCTGTCCATCCAGAAATCTTCCTGCAGCGCTGAAGGATTGATGCTTCGTGCGCCACGGGGCTGTTCCAGGGCTCCTGCATGAAAACAATGGGGTCAAGGCACAGGGCAGGGTTCCCACGCACATCATTAGGGAGCGTTTCCTTCCTACCTCGGGACCGTCAGCATTGTGGTCAGAGGGGTTGGGTGTTGGAGAGGTTTCCAGTCCATTGCCTTCATCCTGGCACTTAGGAAGCTGACACATTCTGCTGCTTTGAGGACAAATGCCCCAAGATGCCGCAGTCCTTGTTGGGCTGGGTGGTTGCTGCGGTTCTGGAGTCAAGGGTTCCAACCCAATGAGATGTCCAGGCTTTGTCTGAGCAGATCAGGCAGCTCGAACCTAAACCAGGAGCCCCCAGTCCTGCGGTCAGCCTGAGCCCTCAGACCCCAAAGGTGTCCTGAGGAGTGGCGAGGAGCCATGGCCCCGTAGGGAGAACAGCTCCTCCTCGCTGAGACCCTTTCAGACAGTAGTGCTGTAATTATCTTCAGAGACAAGGAAAAACACATGCCCTAATTAAACTCAATTCATCTCCTAAGCAGCAGTTTCACACTTGATATCCAGAGGCAAAATGATCCCGGGGATGTGGGGAGTGTTAAATACATAAATAAGCTGAGACTGTTTGTTGTGCTGCTTTTGCAGTAGGAAGATATTTTGGTATTTATTATTGAATCAACACATCATAGAGGAGCAGAGCAGCAGCATCAGGGCTGAGTGGAGCAAATGGGGCATTTGAGAACAGCAAGGACAGAAACACAAATTGAGACCTTGACCCCAGCACAGAGGTTGCACTACAGAACCAATCATCTTCATTTTACAATGCTGTCACTGAGAACTTCTGCTGCTGCTGCTGTGTCTCCTGCACCCAAAGGCTGCTCCCATCTCAGAGCCACACGTGTTTTCCTGTGGGGATGTCTGTGAGGCACTCCTGATGTATCCTGCAGGTGCTGCACCGCATGCACCACTGCTGACAGTGCAAACAGGAAAACAAACCATCCCAACACACAGACAGCACAGAGGCTGTTAAACTATGGGTCAAGTTCATTAGCAGCTAATAAAAGACTCCATTCTTCCATAAGCCATTATGGTATGTGAGATGCACTGACTTCATTGGGGCTGTATGCATGTGTCCTCGGGCACGAGGCCACATCGACCAGGAGCACGACTCACCAGGATGGGGACAAGGAAGGGGACGAGGACATGCCAGGGGGCTGTCACCATGCAGGAGCTCTCTGTCCATGTCCCAGCCTGCAGACACACAGCAACCACCCGTCCCTGCCCATTTCATGCACGGTAGCAGGAGCTGGCCTCCCTCCTATCTCCCTTCTGTGCGAGCTGTTGATGTTTCCAGCTCTGAATCACTGCTCACATCCCATCCCAGCGTGAGTCACCATCGCGTGCTGGAGCAGCCAGCTGCACCCCTGGACTTTTCCAAAGCAGGCAAGGATTTTTGGAAGCATCCTGAGGATTTCTGGGAGCATCCCAGGATTTTGGCTTGAGCTCAGTTCCTTCTCCTTGCACTGAGTGTGATGTCAAATGCTTTTAGTTGTTTTGTTTTGTTTTGTTTTGTTTCAAATCCCCTTTCACACCACTGGGATGCACTGAAGGGATGCTCTGGAACTGGTGGAAAGTCTCCTTCTCTGCAAAGATGCAAACCCACCTGGATGCTTTCCTGTGCAACCTGCTGTAGGGAACCTGCAGCAGCATCCTCTGTGCATTCATCTGTCGCCATAAGCACCCAAGGGATCGATTGATCAGCAGTGATCAACCCATTTATCTTATCTACCTCCTCCTAACGGGGCTTTTTCTCTATTACTGGATTTTGTTGTTGTTTTTCACACATCTCTCTCTCTAAACCCATTGGTGTTCCCACACCGAGAGTTCTGGACCCGCTCAAATACGGTGGAGGAGAACAAACAACATTTTTTTTCCTGCTCAGTGCTGGGCATGGACCTTCCTCCCCACCCTCCCTTCTTCTCCCCGTATTTCCAAATCCTCAGCCACCTTGAACCCTTCGTGTGCCATCGGGCCGCCTCCCCCGGCCGGGGAAGTTTGGCAGCAGCATCAGCTGGGGCTGGGACGCGGCACCTCGCTGCCCCACATCCAGACACAGACAGTGAGTCAGAAACAAAGAAGAAAACCCTCGTGGGCTGCGATTCGCCTCTTCTGGTGAACTCCAGACGTCATACGCACGCGGCTATAGATGGAGCTCGGGAGCCCAGGCCAGCCCAGTGCGAGCCCACGAGAGCTCCGCGATGGTGGCGGCGGTGGGGGACGCAGTGGCTGCGTGGCCAAGGACGCGTCACCGGGGCCGGCTGTAACGGGAGAGCGCCCGTGAGCCACAAAGGGCGAGGGCCGAGCGGAAGGGCCCCGTTCTCTCCCCGGGAGGAGCCCCTCGGAGCCCTCCCAGCCCTTCGCCCTCCAGCTCAGCACCGCGAGGAACGATGAAAAAGAATAATTCAGCCAAACGGGTGAGTGGGGTCGCTTCCGCTCAGGGGCAGGGTGGGCTGAGGGGCTCCGGGTGCTGTGGGGAGGGGGCTCTGCTGCTTTCCAGTTGTGCCTAACAAGCAGGAAAAAAACCCACACAGCAAAACACAGGCCGGCGCCCACCCGCAGCCTCCCCGTCCCCTGGATCCAACAGCAGATGCGATGCGCAGAGCTTTGCTTTCTGATCGCAAGGAAAGGACCAAACGCAGCGGCACCATCTCTCCGCTGCCGCCTCGGCTCTGTGCCGCGTGCCACAGATCCTGCCTGCGCCCGTGGGGTTAATTAACCTTAAGTGCGAGCCCCGGCGTGGATGTCGCCCTTGGGATTAATTGCCGATAAAACGCTCCGAAATGCCATTTCCACTGCGGCAGGAAAAAATCCGCTAGGTGAAATCCTCCCCTGTTCCTCATTGCATGTTGTGCAAAGCGAATGCAGCCCAGCAGCCGTTCTTATATAACGCACGGTGTTCGCTCCCTGCCCCCGTGCTCCCGTTGTTGCCCCATGGTTGCAGCCCCACGTCCGTGCAAAGCTGACGGAGCGCAGTTCGGCGTGCAAAGGGGGAAAGGGAAGGGAAGCGAAGGAGAGGGGGGAGAACGGGATTTGGGAAGCGCGAATAACACCGTTTTCCCCCATTTTCTTTCCTTTCCCTTTGTGTTAGGGGCATCAGGATGGAAACCAGCAATCTGTGCAGCCCGAGAAGGTTGGCTGGGTGCGGAAATTCTGCGGGAAAGGCATTTTTAGGGAAATCTGGAAAAACCGTTATGTGGTATTGAAGGGAGATCAGCTTTACATCTCGGAGAAGGAGGTAGGCTCGGTGTCGTTTTCCTCTCCCTTCCCCCCTTTCCTCCCTTTGCATATGAAACGCGCGTTGAGCCCCGGCCTCCCCCCACCAGCACTGGGTGTGGGGAGGGGGCAGGGACCGGCTCGCCAGCCGGGGTTCGCCAGCCCCTTGTGCTCCCATGGCTTCAGTCCCCGTCCCCAGTAAAGCAGGGAAATCCAGGCACCCCCTGAAATCGTGCCCCAGCCGCTGACGGGCCGCATGTAGGGTTTCTATGGGATTTAACGGGATGTGACTCACAGCAGCACCCTGGCTGTCCTCACACAGCCGTTCCTCCTCCTTTTCTTGGGATGCATCCATCAGAAAAGGACCCCCAAGTGGGAGCACTTCTCCCTCCAGCCTTCCATAAGAGATGAGTTGTGCCCCAACAGGGCATGGGGCTGCTGGAGACAGGATGGGGACATTGGGCTAAAAGTGACTCGTTTGGGTTTTGGTGGGTCCCTTCCAGTGGCACCACGGGGCTGGGGGGCTGCTCAGAGCTGTGCCTGGCCCAACTTCATCCATTAAGATTTGAAGAGAGAGAGTGATTCTGAGTGTAATTTAATTTAGAGTCTAATTGAAGAGCAAGGGGATCAAGGGCTGTCGGCACTGGAATACCTGAAAAGCATCTGGGAAGCCCCAGCGGTTCTCAGCCATGTGCTGGCATGGCACAGCTCACCCCTGGTGATCCTGTTGAGGCTTGGGAAATCGAGGCTAAGCCACAGTAGACTGGAGGCTGCAGGCAGCCCAACCTGCGGTGAACCTGTAAGGAGGCGACTGTGACCAAGTACCGGTGATGGTGGAGGTGCTGTCCCAGTTGGAACTGGTAGAAGGGCCCAGGAGAAACTGGGCTACACATACTGGCTGTAGGGGCAGATGTAGGGGCTGTGGGACGTGGAACAGAGTCAACAGAGTCTGTCGTGCTGGTTGGAAAAGGCATGAAGGGCAGGACCGGAGCAGGGACACTGCAGTCACTGCCCCATCCCAGGGAGCTGCCCTGTTCTTGGGGCAGCTGGGCATGCAGGAGGCGTAAATACAGGGATCTGTGGCAGTGGCCACGTGATGAAAAAAGATGTTTGCCCGTCTACCTGCGTCTCTTGGGAGCTGCCTGACCAAAATCCGGGGCTCTGCGTCCCAAAGGGCCACCTGAGCAGCCATGGGGTACCAGTGCCCAGCACTTGGAGGTGTGCTGGGGAGCGTGCGTCTGTTTCTTTATGGGGAAAAACCTGACGTGTGTGCAGCTGAAGCAGCCCCGTGGCTCTGTGCTGTGCATATGTGTGTGAAAGGCCATAAATAACATGCAGCAGTGACTGCCTATGTCTTTATATGGAAGAATCTGTGGCGGTGTAGAGATGTGGTTGCAGAGGTAACATCTGACTGCGTGCATGTGCACTGAAGTGACTCCATGTGCCTGTGGGAAGGGAGAAGCCGCCCGTGCCACAGCTTCCTGGGCTCCCCTGTGCAGAGCTGCTCTGGGCACCGGGCTGAATGGGAGAATATGTGTATGTGCACAGACAGAGCGTGTGTGTGTGTGTGTGTGTGTGTGTGTACGGATGGAGGGCACATCTGTGTGAGTTTGTGCATGGACAGAGGGCACATGTATGTGTCTGCATGGACTTGCATGGTGTGTGCATGTGTATGTCAGGTGTATAGACGGGCGGTTCTGGCGTGTGTGTGCAAGTAGAGGACACATGTCATATATGTGCAAAGACATGTATGGCTCTGTCAGCTGTGTGCGTGAGCAATTCGGGTGTATTGGCATGGACGGGTGTGCTGCGTGCATGGACTAATGGCACTCTGTGAACCCCCTGTGTTATTCAGCATTTGGTCACCAGCCAAAAAAAGCACACAGGGCAGAATGCGTGGGGTGAGCAGTGAACTGCTCCGTGCTGAGCAAAACCTCCTCAGTGTCAGTTTTGCATTCTTCCTCTTCTGCTCTCCTCCATGCTGGCTCCTTCCCCCCCCCCCGCGCATTTCTGGTGGTGGTTGTGATGCTCCAGGCCCAGCACTGGTGTTGCTTGGCTGACACACACAGCTGGGCTCCTGCTGCTTCCTGACAGGAAGCCCAGTGCTGTCCAGACAGCACGAACAACACTGTGAAAACGAGATATTAATGAGGAAACACTTCTCAGGGCTTCCTTAAGCCTCAGCTTGTTTGCTACCAACAGCGTCAGCTCAATTAGCACAAGAGCACTTGAAAAGTAGTCTGTTCTGCTCCTCGTCCGGTGCTGCACCAGTGAGCGATGCTCTGCAGGCCTGGAAGGGCTGTGTGTGTGTGTGTGCGTGTGTGTGTGTGTGTGTGTGTGTGTGTGCATGCAAGTCTGTGCATGGGCATGTGTGTATATGTGTATGTGCATGTGCATATACATGTGCATATGTCTGTGTATGCAGGTGTGTGCATGTGTGTGCATGTACATATATGTGCATGTTTGTGTGCCTGTGTGTATTTGTGTGTGTGCATCTGCATATGTGCATGTGTGCCTGTGTGCATATGGCCTTACACTGTTCTGTGGGAGGTTCAGGTTGAATAGTAGGAAGTGTTTCTTTGCTGGAAGGGCTGTGAAGCACTGGGGGTGCTGCCCAGGAGATAAGTAGAGCTGCAGTCCTGGGGGTACTGAAGAGATGTGCAGATGTGGTGGTTATGGACATAGTTTAGGGCTGGAAGTTCTTGTTTAATGGTCGCACTTGGTGGTCTTAGAGTGCATGGAAATGTCTGTTCCCTGCTGTGGGGTGGAACTGCTGAGGAAGTGAAACTTTGGTCCCAACCGGAGGGGAGCAGGCTGCCTGCTGCCGGCCCCAACACTGCTGTGCTCTGCTGCTCGGTCTGGTCTCTGGTTGCGCCTGGAGCCACGCGGTCACCTCTTGGGTGTCTGGTGGACACGTGACAGTTGGTGTCTTGTGATTTCCTGCAGCCTTCTGTGTGGGTTCGGAGCACCACGACTCAGTGAGGCACTGCTACAACAAATCCTCCAAACAAACCCAAAGGGGAAGCAAAAATGCTCCTCAGCATTCAGAGCTCCCCTGAAATGAATGTGTGCCCTGACCCCAAAACAGCAGTGTGGGGCTGAGCCTGCCCCTAATGGCAGCCCAACACCATCCCTGTAGTGCACGTGGATGTGGTTTGTGCCCATTTCTCTGAGGTTGCAGCATCTCTGTGCACACACGGCAGTTTGATGGAAAGATGCTCTGCACCTCATGCAAGGCCAGGGACAGCTGGAGGTGCTTGTCCTGCAGAATGGGTGCTCCCAGTGACAAGGCACCAGGCTCCCTGCAATCACAGCATGGGCTCAGTGTGTGAGATAGGAGGGCTGGGGAGTCCCACTGACCTACATCAGTGAACATCTGGAGTGAGGACTGCTCACAGCTGGGCTCAGGGGATCGACTCCTCCCACCCTGCAGACGGGCAGGGCTAAATTCATCCCAGATTCTTGGAAAGAGGTGGATTGCAGGATGGCACTGCAGCGAGAGGAAAGCTGATTAGAGATACCCAGGGAGGATACACAGATATACATGGTGTGCTGTTCATAAAAGCCTATACACAGATTTCTGCTTTGAGCAACAATTAGAGTTTGCTTCTGGGCTTTGGGGCTGCACCCTGTGTTTGGGGACAGCTTGGGGACTGATGGATGGAACGACAGCCACTGAGCACGGCCATATGTCTCATCTCAGTTGGTTACAACATTTTTGCCAGCCTCATTGTTTGCACTGACTGAAAAATCACAGAACATTCCTTCCATGTCCCCCAAAACTAGGGGTGAAATACATAGCAAAAGAGATGGAGTCCCTCCAAGGAATCACCCACCACCCCAAACCAGCTGCCAGGCTCTAGCAATACTGCTGGGCCAAAAATAGGAAGTGCTAATCTCTGTCCCTCCAATGTCTGGAGTGCTGTCCCAGCAAAGCAATGAGTGCTGGTGGGGCTGCCTCGTGCACTGAGCAGGTGGAGGTCCTCCCTGCAGGCAGTTCCTGTCCTCGCTGCTGGCACCAGTCCTGCTCTGTGTGGGGATGCACAGACACAGGGACAGCCCAACCTCCCCTTCGGAGGTGGCAGAGGTGGTTTGGTGACTTGCTGGGGGTCACAATAGAATTCTGTTGAACAGCAGGAATCAACCTTGGGGACACAGTTTTCATTATCCTTCTAAATACAACCTTCATCCTCAGAAAGGCAAAGCTATCACACAGAAAAGCTCTATTGCTCCCCCAAACCCAGGCAAAGCACCACCAAATAGTGCTGCCCCTGTATGTATGCCCTACATGGACGACTTGCATGTCGCAGCACTTGCTCTGGGTGTGCATCCAGGCACCCGCACCATTTGCACCTGCACCAGCTGACACCCACACAGTTCTCATTTCTTGTTATTTTGCAGGTAAAAGATGAAAAAAACGTTCAGGAAGCGTTCGACCTGAGTGATTATGAGAAGTGCGAAGAGCTCAGAAAGTCCAAAAGCAGAAGCAAAAAGAACCACAGCAAATTTACCCTAGCTCACTCCAGGCAGCCTGGGAACATGGTAGGCAAGCACTCAGAAAGCCATTAGCCCCAGTTTGTTGCAGGTTCTGGGGGTGGCACCGGGCAGCACAAGTTGTGTAGGAGTACAGAGTGAGCTCCTGGTTTAACACACCCCAGTCCTCATCTGGGAACTGGTAGCAGCAGTGAGAGCTGCAAAGAGGAGCGGGGTCCCTGCTTCTATAGGTCTTCTATGCCCTGTGACTGTGGCTGAGCATGAGGCTCCAGGTACAAGCACTGACTTTGGGAAAGCAGAGATCAGGACATCTGCCACGAGATAGGACAGAGCTGTTCACACCCAACAGCTGCTGTTCTGCTGACTGCACTCCTTTATTCCTGGGGGGCCGAGGAAGGCAGGGATGCTGATGCTGCATGCCTGGATTTGGGCAAAGAACCGCAGGGAATTTTTTCCAAGAGCACTGGAAAGCAAAATGGTGCCCAAGTGGGGCCCAGCTGTCAGGATGCAGGAGCCCCAGTGGTCTCAGCTCCTCACAGACAGAGGCAGTCTCCATTCCACACCGTCTCAGGCACAAATGCACCCACCCACAGCCGTACACGTGCTCTGGGTTTTGCAGTCCTTGTGCTGGCTATTCCTGTGCAGTGGGCTTGTCCACCTCATGCTTTACTAAAGATTGTATAACAGTGTGCTGTGCAGAAAGAAAGGAGAAGGGGAAAATGGAAAGTAGCCACACTGTCCTCAAACACCTTCAGCAGTGGAGACAATCAAACCAAAGGGTTGGAAGCCAAAACTCATTTTTGCTGAAGATCCAGCTTATAAAACTAAGGAAGCGGATCCCCTATAGAAGCCAAAATTGCTCAGCCCTCAGAATGCACCTCAAATCGGAGGTGGCAGCTGATATAGGTGGCACAGAGCAGGCAGCAGCATGGGGTGGCTGCATTGTCTTGGGTGAGGGGCAGCATCTGCACAGTGTGAGCACTGACCTCAGTTCCCTCCTTTTAGGCACCAAATCTCATCTTCCTGGCTGTGAGTCCAGAAGAGAAAGAGTCCTGGATTAATGCCCTCAACTCCGCCATCACTCGTGCTAAGAACCGCATCTTAGATGAGGTGAGCAGGGCACCGGGCCTGGCCTTTAATCCTGGATGAAGCTTTCAGATCACTGCAGCCCCAGACCCCTTTAGGGTGGGCTCTTTGGACCCCTGGGCCAATTTGAACCCCCAGACCTGAATTAATGATTGAGAACTGCTGGCATATCCAGTGCTGCCTTGCGGAGAAGTGGCACCATGCTGGGAGCAGAGCAAGCCTCCTGGTTTAACATACCCAAATCTCCAGCTTCCCATGGCTTTGGGGGGTTTCCTTCTGTCCTTGGGGCTCAGCATGTTGTGTGCTCAGGTTTGAAAAGGAGCTTTAAGCTTTGGAACTGAATTAAGGAATTAGCTGAAAACCAAAATAGCCCTGTGCTATTTTCAGCCTAATGGCACGGCACCATCTGTCACCCCAGCCCAGCCCATCCTCATCCCTCCCAGCCCTCCTCTCTGCTGCCAGAGCTGCACTTTGGAAGTGTTGCAACATTTCACTGCTGTCTTGCATTCGTGCTTCACACCAGCTATTTTAGATCTCAGATCCATCTCCTGCACACTCAGCTTGTTGCAATACAGGCAGCCCAGTGCTCTTGGTTCTTGTGGACAGCAACACAAATTCCTGCAGGCAAAACTGAGGGCATGGCACAGGGAGAGCTTTACAGCAGAAAGCAGCTCAGCAAAACAATGGGATGGATTGCTTGGAGGAGAAATAGGAGAAGAAAATGTTCACAAATAGATCCAACAGGTGATAATCAGGAATGACTCCAACAGATCCAAAGGGATGGAGCAGGGAGCTCTGATGTGGGTTGAGGCCCCGCACCCCAGTGCAGGTCTCCTTGTGAAGCATCACGCTGCATGCATCCCGCGGACCCCAAACCCACGGGCTGAAATACTGTCAAACTGCAAACTAAATCTGAGTGTGGGATGTGGTCTTTGCAAGCCAGGATTCTACCCAGCAGCCTACAGGGGAAGAGCCTGGCCCATTGGGGTGTGGAGAAGCTCTGCCTATGGCCAGGTCACAGGAAAAGGAATCCTGGGGTGACAAGTTACACTTTTGTCACCCCTTCAGGTCACTGTTGAAGAGGACAGCTACCTCGCCCACCCAACACGGGACAGAGCAAAAATCCAGCACTCCAGACGCCCTCCGACACGGGGACACCTGATGGCTGTGGTATGTATGTCAAACTCCAGGCTCTGTTTGGGTAAAAGTTCCTTTATCTGCTTCATGTGTCAGGAGATCAGGATGACCCAGTGCTTGAGCTCTGGCCATATCCTAAGAACCAGGGCTCACCTGGGCTGTCAGACCTAGATCTTTGTTCTTGTGCTGTGCTTATTTCTAGCCCAGATTTCCACCCAGGTGATGCACGTCTCAGGTGTGAACCTGCTCCTAACGCAGCTCTTTGCCTCCCCAGGCATCTACCTCAACCTCTGACGGCATGCTGACTCTTGACCTGATCCAGGAGGAGGATGCCTCGCCAGAGGAGCACGGCACCTGCGAGGAGAACTTCCGTGTGGACCTGGACAAGTCGGTGGCACAGCTGGCAGCTGGACGGCGCCGCTCGGATTCAGAGAACATCAAAGCATCGGAGAAGGGCCGGACCGGCAGCCTGCCGCGACGCGAGGTCACCTCCAGGGACAAACCCGCACAGCGCAAAGACTCGTTGGACAAAGGGACCATGTACACCCCGCAGGTCCCCAAAAAGCTGTCGCACTCGGAAAAGAATAAATGTGCCTCCATGGAAGAGATCCTGTCGCGGCGGGACTCAGCGCACCGCGCGGTGCTGAGGAGGGGCCTCGAGGCTCACTGCACCACGGCGGAGCCGGAGCAGCTGTCCCGGCTGCAAGAACTGGTTGCACTGAAACTGGAAAAAACTCAGGAACTGCTGACGGAGGTGAAGGGCTATGGGGAAGGCAAGAGGAAGGTGAAGGACTGCACCACCAGCACCACCTCCTCCTCGTCCTCCTCCCAGTCGGACTGTGAGCGGATCCTGCAGGAATCGGAGCGGCTGCTGGGCGAAGCCTCCTCCACCTGGAGCCAGGCCCGGCGTGTGCTGCAGGAGGTCCGCGAGCTGCGGGACCTGTACCGGCAGATTGAGCTGCAGCAGGTGGACTGCAACCCCAAACAGAGCTCACAGTACAGGAAGAGCATGATGTGAAGGCAAGCCTGGGGACAGGGAAGCGGGAGGGCAGTGCCGGGGCTTTTTTATTATTATAATTACATACAGTGTTCAAATGAGTGAAAAGGTGCCTGTTATCCAAATTTGCTTCTCAGAGCTTCAGACCTTCCTTCCCTCCACCGCCCTTCGTGTCCCACTAAACCCACTGCAGTTCACACCTCTGGTTTTACGCGTGCCCTTTGCACCGCAGCCCCAGAAAGCACCATGTCCTCCCCTTGCCCTGCATGCCCCAAGCAGCCAAACACCACGCTGGGGACAGCACGAGCCCTGGCTTTGCCGCTCTAGATCTGAGCTGTCCCCTGCGTCGTAGCTCCTTTGCCAGGAGTCTTATCTTGCTCTCAGAAATAAACGACTAAAAGAACAAACAATACAAGTTTCCGTCCCAGCGATGCTTGCAAGTCCCCATGATCCACGAATTGCCTTGGAGGTGCTTGGGAGCTTGGACTGACCTCAGGTTTCTGCAGTGGTTCTTGGGGAGTGTTTCCAGCAGGAGGGCAGCAGGGATTCAACCCCAGCTCCAGCCTGCACCGCCGAACCCAACCTGGCAGCTCCATGTCTTCCGTTCTGTGCAAATAGAGGATGAAAGCCTTGATCCGATCTGTTTGGTGGGGTTGTTTTCAGGCTTTTTGTATTTTTTTTTTTCACTTGCATTTCTTTTTATTTTTCTTTTTCTTTCTTTTTTTTTTTTTTTTTTGGCCCCTTTGGGGAAATGGAAAGATCAGTGTTTCCTGCAGGCAGCAGAACACCAATGTGGTATCGTCCAGTTGTTACTTTTTTTTTAAGGAACGTAACTGCGTTGCCTACATTGCAAATAATCCGTGACAATATTAAAACCAACAGAGTTATTTCCTGGTTGCAGGTGGTGGTGTCTATTTTCTTTGAATGGTGGCTGCCCTGTTGGGTCAGCTGCACTACCCAGTGCTGTGCTGCAAGGAATGCAATTCTGTTTGCTTTCAATTGGCTCTCCCCCGACTTTCCCACTAGAATTAACCATAAAAGGGCTGCCATTGGCAGCAGGTTGCTGAAGACCTCATTAAGCACAAACTTCCAGCCTGCCCCTTTCACCACGCCTGGCTCTGGTGCAGCTCTTTGCCCACTTTAAGGAACAGTGTTGAAGGAGCGGCTCTGATTTGCTCAAGCCGGGAACACATTTCACCCTCCCAGCTCTTCTTTTATATTTTTTCTTTACTTTTTCTACCTGTCTGGGTGCACCAGAGGAAAAAACATAATCCCTGGAGGAGATTAAGAGAGAATGTGTGTGAGCCGCTCTGATAAAACCCTTCCCAGTCAGCTCTTTGATCACGAGAACAAGAAAAAGATGCAAATTCCAGGTGTGACACTCAGCATTAAAATTAGCCACGATTTCACAATAGTCTGAAAACCTGGAGGTCTGAATTGTGCTCCGCTGGGACTTGTCCGGCCCCCAGGTGTTGGGCACCGGGCTGATGTCACTGTGGAATACACCTGGTATGTGAGCGTGGAAATACACCTGGTTCTGAGTGTGCGGGGATCAATGAATGCTCCCAGGTGGTTCTTAAACAGCGAGAATAAAATTGGGCTGGTAATCAGGGTCAGAGCAGGGACTGGCCGCTGGGCAGTCATCACTGTTGAGCAGGGTCTTAGGAAGGTTCAGAATTTCCACAGCTGACTGGGAACTAGAGAACACCATTTCTGCAGGGCAGAACATACAGGGAGGAAACAAGTGTGCTCTTTACAACATATATATTTACAATACCTATGAAGCTATCCATAAATTAGCAACCCCTGGCTGTATACACTGAGCAAACAGAAACGACACAAAGCCTGGTGTCTTCCAACCCCCTTCAGCACTTCTGCTTTTTTCATGAACGGCATCAGGCAGAAATTTTTTAGGGAGACCATTTTTTACCATATGACTGAGATCACAGCTGAAGCGTTTCCCCATATTTTGTCCCTAGACAGCAGATGAGTGGCAGAGCCTACCTGGAAGCTGAGAGCTTTTGCATTTTGCTTTCATCCCTGTGGTGGCCACATCTGCAAGCAATGCTGTATTGCACGTTTAGGGGAATTGAAGGGAAAATTTGCAAGGGAACAAGGCAGAAAAATCCTCAGTTCTCTACTGGTGTGGAGCAGCATTGGAATCGCAAAGGAACTTATGGAAAGAAGCAAGAAAACCACCTGTCTGCTCCTCCTCCTCCTGCTGCTGTGTCTACCACCATTCCCTTTGCAGCTCAGCAGCTGCCGGACTCCAGAGCTATGTAAGACTTTTGCCAAATGCCCTTCCTTGAATCTGCATTTCCTTCTTTATGCACAGCTGCATTGTAATGAGGAAGCTGCCCTTGATCCAGCTGTGGAATGTTTGTAAACCAGCTTGCATCTACTTACTGTCTTTTGCAATACAAAACAGCTTTCCTTGACTCTGTTGTAGGGAAATATTTCCCAGTTCCCCTCTTCAATCTCTTGTCCCTCCAAAAATAAAATACAAAAGTCAGAAATCCCCCCTTAGGGAAACCTTCATCCCAGTTTGTATTTCTGGGGATTTCCCCTCACCTCCGCATCCAGGTCCTGATCGCAGATGTCCCCTTCCCAGCCCAGCTGCCCTTCACTATCCATCCACATTCCCCCTGCCCTGGCTGGGGATTAGCGCCCAGGGCCCTGCCCTAAATAAGCAGAAGTCTCAGAGGGCTGGGAGCTGCGTCTATCCAGGCTGCAAGAACCCGCAGTGAGCCAAAGGCGCAGGGAAGAACCAAGCAGGGACTTTGCAAAGCTGCCTCTCACTGCAGCTCACCCCATAACCAACTCTCAGCCTTCTGGCAAAGCAAAGGATCTCAGGGACTCAAGAGTTTTAGTTATTTGCTAGGAGGTTGGTTGGGTCTGAAAGCAGTGCAGACATTTGAAGGATGCCATGACACTTGCTGAAGAGCTTGGTGGGCTGTAGCAAGGCTACCCAAGATCAGTCTTCATGTCTACTTTGCAGCACGAGAAGAGAGCATTCTCTTCTTCCACTTTCCTGCATCCAGTACTCAAAGGGATCAAATACTGTGCAAATGAGGACAACAGATGGAAATCTGGCCCTTGCCATAATGAATCCTCACGCCTAACAAATCATATGGGTTCTTCCTCCATAGTCAGAGCAAAATACATTTCCACTAAATCCCAGAAGGGAATTTAAGGAACTGGGTCCCCATCTTCCCCAAGAGCATATCAGTGGTTTAGGAATGAAAATGCCTTTGTGGCAGGGTGGTCAGGACAGGATTTCTTTTTCCTGCCATTAGTCATTTCCCTGACCAAAACTGGTATCTCCACAGACTAAGCTATTACAGATGCTTAGCAGGGGATGGATGAATCACCTTCTGGAGGTACTGATTTCTTTCCTTTAACTGTATGCAAGCCCAGACAGAGAAAGCTGAAGGAGCCGATTCCCACCTGTAAGCAAGATGCTATGTCGTGTCTTTAACTCCACGGAAAGCCTTGGTTTCCACATATATTGTACAAAGGGGCTTTGAAGGTGCTATTTTTTTGCTGCAACTGCTCAGTGGAATATTTACAAACAAGATACTGATTTTGTTGTTGCTTGATCTACTCTTTTCCTCTTTGAATTGTATTTCAGTTTCTCTTTTCTTCTTGAAAAGGGGATTCAGGAGGGGGGAGCGGAACGGGTTGTTTCAGAAAACAACTGCACTGATTTTTATGTAAAAGGAACCTTCCATATGTACGGACTCCGGGACACTGTTCCAGTCTGTTGCAGCTCTGTTTACTTTGGTTGATTTTAAGGCTGTGATGAAAAGAATTTTTTAAATTAAAGGAAAAAAAAATAAAATAAATCGTCTTTCTTAATGTTTTTTGCATAACTAGAATTAAGTAATGTTTCCAGGGCTAATATCAAGCACTTTTTCATGCTGATGAATGGCATATATTAAATAGAGAATGATAGCATGGAGCTGCTGGGGTGGCCCAGAGGAGGCTGTGGGGATGCTCCACGAACATGCAGCTCATTGCACACACTGCAACCAGTGAGCTCAAGGCATGGATGTTGTGCAGCTCCTTGCATTACATAGCTCCCTCCTACATGTCCTTTAAATATCCAGTAACACTCTGCAGTATGAAAAGGCGATGTTTTGTTGCTTTTACTGCTTCCAGATCCCAATATCTGCTCTCACACAGAGCACAGGTTTCACGTCCCAGAGGCATCCAGAGCTAGGAATCCATCCTTTTGAGCAAGGAATTACAGCTCTTTGGTGGCTCAGTGTGGTCTCACCCACCTTAATTTGCGCATTCCCACACTTTTGCCCTCCAGTTTCCTTCACCTTTGGGAAGGCAATCCTGGAGATGCTGAAATATTCTATGGCTCCATGTCATCATATTTCCCCCCAAATCCTTCAGTGCAGACTCGCTGCCCTTTCCCTTCTCAGCTTCATTTTTTCCTTATTTCCCAGGATTCTGCGAGGATCCCGGTTTTATGCACCTCCTTCCTAAAATCAGAAAACAAAGCGGTTCCGCTCTTCTCATGAAATAGCACATATACATGCACGTATTCCTGAGTGAGTCAGGAACAGGAGGCACTGAGATGCCCAATGGAGGCTGCAGAAGGAGGTGGATTGGTGAGCTGGGAAGCCTGCCTCCTGCCTTCACATGTTTGTTTTCAGGAACTGGAGCGCGTGGAGCAAATGATGCAGCCAGCGCTCAGCATGGAGCAATCAGCACTAAGAAATGCTTCCGGCCCACTGGGGTGAAAGCAAGCTCCAGGAGAGCTGTTGTTTAAATTCTTGAAACAGCTCTTTCCAGAATCTCCTCTGTCAGAAAATGGAGCCGTTCTGTGGGTTTTATATTTTATTTTTCTATTTTCTAGTTCTTTTCCTCTGTATAAATTCCACGAATGTTTGGGAAAGGTCAGAGAAGTTGGAGTTCAAAGTGCTGGAGACCAGATCACTGTGACACCGGTGCCTTGGGAGTTATGCATATAAATGGATATTGCTCTTTCCAAAAGCAGCCACATAGTTCTGGAAATCCCTCCCCACAGGCTGATAGAAAGAATTATTTTAGAGCTGTGTGATTTGAATTACAGAGTTCATACACTCACGATGGGCAGACAGAGGGCATTGTTCAGAGCTGCAAGAACTGGTGGCTTTACAGTGTGATACTGAACAATATGCAAAGGACTGACATTAATTGGAACTACTCAGCAGAGATGTGGACATAATTATTTAAAGGACTAACTTGCAACAGATGGACTTAGTCATAGCGAACACATAGCATAGCTATCTAAATAGCAAAAACGCAAATGCCCTAGAAGGGAATTAGCATTCTGAAGGATGCCTTTGGCTGTTGGGTGGCAGGATGTTTCTTTTCATCTAAGGAGAGCCTAAAGAGTGTTATCTTCAACATTTCTTCTCTAAAATCTATTCACTCTGTGCATGCCAAGATCAGCAGCCTAAGAGAGCCAGCAACAGGTCTGGATTTAGGTTGTATATGAGAAAAAATTTCTTCTCCAAAAGAGTGGTGATGCTTTGGAGCAGGCTGATGGGGGAGGTGGGGAAAGACCTTCCCTGGAGGTGTTCAAGAACAGTGGAGATGTCCCACTTGGGGACATGGATAATGGGCACGGATGGTGGGTTGATGGTTGGGCAAGAGGATCATAGTGGCCTTTCCAACCTTAATGATTCTGTGATTCACTGGGAGATAACCAGTTTGATGGCAATGATGGGTGCTGTGAGCGACAGCCATGGGACAGAGACTTGCCTTGGGAGCCCTTGTGGGGTGATAGATGCAGTGGGAACTCATCATTTTAGCTAGGACTTAACCAATACTATCAAAAGAAGATTTATTTTAAAAAATATTTTTCTGTGCTTCTCATTAACCCAAGAACAATCCTGGGGATGCCCCAGGGGCTGGGTCTCATCACTGTTTGTGCTGCAACACAAGCAAGTCCCCTGATTCCTGCAGAACAGCCTCCCACTTCTGCTTTTCCCTCCAGCCCACAGGCTGCTATATTTAATCTCAGAGCTGTCTACCTTTTTTACAGACCAATCTGGGCGTCATGCTTCCCAGAAATCATGAGGTGGCAATCAAAATCATGAAGGTTCTTGTAAAACCATGGTTTGACTGCCTGCTCTCTGCTACTTGCTTACTGAGCATCTATAGGTCACAGGGTTAATTTGAAAGGTTTTATCTGCTGAAAAGAAAGCAAAACGGTGAAGTTCTGCAAACAAGAAGCCTGTCTTTATCTTACAGGCTCATAAAAATAAATTTGGCCTCTGTCTGTCAAATGCATCATTATAAAATCAGTTTATCTCCTTGTTCAAGAAAGGTAAGCAAAATTGCCCTCTGCCATCTGCTTCCTCCCCACTTTCAATGAAAAGTTAACCTACCGGGTAGTCAACAGGAGCAAAATCACAGAAAAATGTGACTGTTATTGGGGAAATAGTGGTTTGCAGCAGCAGCCTCCTCATATTATGTAATAGGAAGGCTGATTTCTCAAGAAGTTTGTTTTTTTAACAGATCTGTCATCAAATCCAGGTTGCTTATCGATCCCTGCACAGACTGCAGTCACCTCTGTCTTCCCTTGGTTTCTGCTGTCTTGGTTGCTTCCACTGTCACATCTCTGTGCCCACTGGCCTGTCCCTCTTGTTTTGTTGGCCTCTGTAACTATAACTTCTCACTTTTCTTACGAAAGTCTTATTTTCTTGTTTTCCTTTTAGTCAAGGACAGTGTTCTCTCCTGTTGTTTGTGGGTGGTTCTATGACATTTGTCATCTGGAATCTGATTCACAGAAATAAAGAACTCATTAGAGCAGATCCAGGTGCCTGTACATTCCTCTGGGCCCCAAATTGCAGTATAATGTCTAGTAGGCAGAATTCTGCCTGCGGGGAAGGACAATCCTGACTATGCATATGTGCTCAAATGGTTTCTGACCCAATGGGAGACCTGTGATGACCACTGGCTACCTGCCACAAAGCCAAAGAGAGGCTGTGGAACAGCAGGAGGTTCTTTCGCACCCAAACCATTCTATAATTGTACGATTCCAGTTTTGTGATTCTGCAATAATACACTCATGTCTTCCAGCTGATCCTACATCCATGCGTTTAATGTTCATTGTAACAAGTGCCATGTTCTTTTGCACTAGCCATGAGCTCTTTTGCACGAGCAATGATGGTTAGACTGGATTATCATAAAGATCTTTTCCAACTTTAGTGGTTCTATGATTTTATGGTCTTCAGCCCCAGGACTTGGGCAGCTTTGAGGTATGAAATAATAGGATCACGGTTACCCTCCAGTGTAAAAACGCAATTCGGTAACCATGAGTTTTTTAAAATAGAAAAATTGCATTTTGTAAAACTTAATTTGTTTTTTACCCTTGTGGTTCCCTTCTAACTCAAGATGTTCTGATTCTGTGATTCTGTGAGGAGGAGGAGAGGGGGACTGGCATTTTTAACCCAGAATTGCTGTGCAAGTGCTGACTTTGGCAGTTCCTCAGAGCGTGACTCGGGATGAATCACCTCATCCTGTGTGCCACTTACCCCCATGCGAAGGGCAGCAAGAGATCTCTGTTCTCCAAATAGGATGAAGCTGCTCTGCCCTCGTGATTCTCTGCAGGCAATCTGTGTCATCCTATGCTCAATGACAGCAGCTCTGGTGTCAAGGAAGCTGATGCCTATATACAGGAAGGGACACATTATTAACTAAACAACACAATTGTAGGGAACCATTCTCTAACACTAAACATTTAAAGAGGAAAAAACCCTAAAGGTGACAATTTAGATCGAGAGAGCAGAGGGACGTTCTTCAGATCAGAACAGACCAGGTGCTTGCTACAGGGTAGAGCAATAAGGGTGCCAGATAGGAGGAACTGGATGCGAAGGATTGTGAACATATTTGCAGCCATCTGGCAGCCTCTAATTACCCAAATGATGAGGCTGCCTGAGCTCTCACCAAAATGTGGAGAGGGAGGGAAGGCAAGAGTCTGTTTGGGCAGAGGATCTCGAATGCTTCATGCTTTCAACGTATGTTTTTTGGAAATGTTTGATATCACTTACAAGATTATTTATATTATTGGAGATATACAAAAATGGTTCCAGAAGAACATGGGAAGGTTACTCCTGTATTTTTCCTTCTGGGTTTCTGAAAATCAAATCATAGAACAGAATAGGTGCTGCTTCCTGGGCACCAGCATCAAGAATGAACTGGGGAAGAATCAAGAAGGCTCAGTTTCTTCCTACCTTCCACTGATAACATTGTTAGAATTACCTGAAGCCTGTGATATTTGCAGTTGCTTGCATGCCACAAGCAATCAGATATCAAAGCGCCCTAAGCAATCTGGATTTTTCTTTCTCAAAAGCAGGACGAGCATGCCTTAGCTATAGCAGTGTTAATTACATTAAGCCGGGACAGTCGTTGCCATGGGCTCTAACTTCAGGCAGCTTCTGCTTCTGCTCCCTGAAATACAATTGCTGAGATGAACAAGCAATTTTAGCCGCTTGTAAACGTGCACTGCAGAAACGAGAATTAAATTGCTTTCCAGGGCACACAGATGAGGTATGAGCACTAATTTGACTTGACTCATTGTCTTGCATGCAGTTCATGGGAAGGTGAATGAAAAGTTGTGTTGCTCTGCCCTCTTATGATGGTACATTTCCAGCTGTTTGTGATTAGGCGTGTCCTGGCTGCAGCTCAGAGGCAGGCTTTTATGTTAAGATTCATGGCAGGCATATGGATTCTAAGTGACTACATTTAACAGTATTGATTTTAGGTATCGAGATGCACATTTTTGTATCACCCACTTGTTTCCTGGTTGGAAGGAGAAAAAGAAGGTGCCAAGAACCTCCCAGGTATGATAGGAAATGGTGCTGATGCTCAGACCACCTGCTACCTAGAACGACAGATTGATAGCTCAGCGTGTGGCACTTTCTGACACAGGCCAATAATTAACCTGGCTGCTTCTGTTGTATCAGAGGTATGTGCTGCCCCTTTTGATAAAGAGAAAAATGTTCTTTATTGCATTCAGTTATCATTCGTCTTTGAGCTTGGCATCCTCCTTCAGGCATCTGCTGCTGCTTCATGATCCAAAGTAACACACAGCTCAGTTACTAAGCATTATTTTTCTAATTCTGCTCACAGACCCCGGAGAGGAGAAGTGCCTCCTAGAAACCATCAATTCCTGAGCATAAGATTTGGTTATGTTATTTCAGCATGCGCATTCTGGCCCAGATTTTGAGCTGCAGCTGTGTTGTGCTGCAGGGACTGGCTCTTGCCTAATTTAGAGCAATGGCATGTTAGGGATCCGTACGTTTACTATGGTACAACATTAGTCCAGTCACAGCTCCATGTTACCAATAATTAGCAGCAGTAAGCTCAGAAAGAAGATGACAAGAAAGTGGCTATCCATGGGAGACTCCAGGGCAGATAAGAATACACCAGTGACTGGATTACAGCTGCTTTACGCAATTAGAGAAGCATAAGCTATAGGACCAGATCCTCCATTGCAACTTCTTGAGGTTATTCTAGCCCGAAGCATGTAATTAATTACTATTATTACTTGTGTATTTAGGAAATCAACCACTAAATTTAGTAAATGCAATAGGATTTGAAGTGTGTTGTATTGGGTGGACTGTTATTATAAACAAACTGTAAGCAAACTGTGATAGGATCAGAATATTTTGGAAAGAATGAATGAAAACAAACCCCAAAACCACAAGTCCTGGGTACGAGACCAATTCCCATGTAACCAGACTGACATGAGCAGACAGCATGAGACTGACAACTAAATCTTTTGGACAAACTATTTGGAAGTGTAAATGAAGAGAAGGCAAACGTTCCTTCTCTCTCTCTCTCTTTTTTTTCCCTAAGATGTGGAGTACGAATTTCACAAAGCTGACGCATACCAGACAATGTCACACAAGATCCTGCAGTCTGCTGCATGAATGAGGTCTTTCAGGCCCCGCACACTGCCCTGTTTGTTCCCCAGGCTGTACTTTCTGGTCACTAACACTCAGCTGGCAAGAGCAGAGGATGCTGCACCAAGTGCCATTTGTCTGTCAGCTCAAAGAAAGTGGAACTCTCCTTCCAGCTGTTCTTTTCAGCACTTCCTACTACACGCTGTAGATGAAGACGCACAATACTCTGCAAAATTAACCCCCCCAGAGGTTGATGAGCTCAGTCGTCAGGGTCAGCTCCAACTAGTTCCGACTTCCAGAATTCATCCCACCTAGTCTGTGTACTCTGAAAACTTTCCTCACCCTGAGCAAATGTTCCTAACTGAATCAAGCAGAAATGAACATGTTTAGGACACAGTCTTCTGCCACAGCTCCATAACAAAGGGGAAAATAACTACTTGTTATGTGTAACTTCTGGCTGTCACAAAGACGGGGATTATTGACGAGCTACTGGAGCAAGTACAAATGTTGAGTATCAAACCAAATCATTTATTAGATTCTCAAGTATAACTGTTGACAGAAATGTGTGCTATTTATTTCGATGCATTTTCATGCTTAGAATAACAATTTTGATTAAATGAATGCGCCTAAAGAGTCCAGAGCGCACCAAAATATGTCATTTTTAGACGTTATCTCGTCTCCTTCACAGGCTGCTCGACCTGCGATCCTCCCGAAACACGGAGCTCTGCCGGCCGTTGCAGCGTGGATGCTGCCCTCTAGCGCTCACTACTCCAAGGGCCAGATCCTGCCTGCGAGGCCTGCAGACCTTCCGTGTTCCGTGAAGGATCGCTGATAAATGCTGAAAGAAGTCTTTAAATACATCAGGGGATTTGCCATCATGGAACTGCTGTATTTATTGATGTATTTATGACACCTGCTTCCTCTTTCTTCACCACCCTTCCTATTAACTAAGCGTTAAGTGAGAAAATAAACCTGCTACTGCAGCAGCACGTAGATGCTCCCCGGGAGGTCAGAGCCTCGTTTCCCCGGCCCTGTACAGAGGTGTGAATGCGCTCATCAACAGAGAAAGCGATGCGTGTCAGAGCAGGAAAAGAACACAGCGCTGGCAGGGTCACCGTCCTGCCTGGTGCCGCTGCAGCCTGCAGGGCAGGCCCGGCTACCCGCACCACCACGACACTAATCCCGGCATCTGCCAGACGAGGTCGCTCCGGAGCAAGATACAGGAGATCGTCCCCTTCCACCGCCCCGCGTGCTTCCACGGAAGGACTTAGCAATCCTTATTCCAAGCGTCTCAGCATGAAGTTTGTTTCTGTCCTTCCAGAGCACGCAAGTAGGTATTTTATGATGGCCATGCGTTCCCCCAGGAGCATGATAGAATGTATTCGTGACACTGGCTTCTGATGGTGTGACGAGTAGAAGACAGGACGGTGTCTGATTTAGGAATTCCTAATATACAGCTCTTAAGTGTAGTTTTGAGTGGTTCTGACTTTGTCAGCTTAATTGCTGCTTTCCACCACTGCAATGATGCTGGATGTCGTCTGTGTATCTGCAAGCTTTCCAGTGGTACTCTGGTCAGAAGAGAATTTGTCCATGAGTAATTCCATCAAGATTGTGGGCAACCCATACTGAGATTAAAGATAGATGTCTAAGAGCACTACTCCTCTAAATACCGCTGTTAAGAAGTTTCCAGCATTCAGAGGCAGATTCAGGACGACTTAAGCAGGCTCTTGGAATTTCAGGACATTTTTTATACCAGTAGAAATTCAGATTTACTGGAGAGAGGAAAAAGCAAACACTGGGGAGTTCTCAAAGTTGCAAAGAAAGCTTTTAAAAGACCTGCAGTAAAAGACATGCAGCAAGAATTTCCAAACGTAAACGGTTGTCTCAGTGGGTGGTTCTTATTGCTATCTTCATGGTTCCTCACTTTGTTCTAGGAAATATTTTTGCTTTGCAATAGAATGATGTTCCTGGAATTTCCTTTGTAGTGAAAATGTTTAACCTTAATGCAGAAATTATGCAGAAGTTTAAGCCTACAGCTATTCAGAAACCCAGAGCAGAGATACATTAATATTCCTTCCCCCTCTATTCCTTCTCATTCTTACAAAGGCACAACTAGTCTGCTCAGATCTGTGATTTGAATAAGGAGTAACTCTAGATGTCTGCAAAAAAAGAGAGGCTCTCTCAGGGAAAGCCTCTTATTAATCTTATTAAACATGTTGATGTCGGAGATTTCAGTAACAGCCAACCCTACTACCCCTAACAATATGCATCAGTTGAGATGGAAATACCCCTCATTATAGCATAAAATACTTTAATCTTGCAAAGTCTGTGCTTCAAAGAAAGCAAGCCCTCAACACGTGCATTTGTCTTTAGCAGCAAAAGCTCTAAGTATTTCCAGAGGTGCAGTCTCAGACTGCAGAGCTGCGTGAACCTCAGTGTTATTGCTTCTCACATCACTTGTGCACCTTCACAAGTTTTCTTTTAGTTGCTTTCCCATCCACCTTTACATGTCAACAGCGTACTCTACTCCCTAACCGTGCATGTGGGCGCTTATACAATCAGAGCTGTGGGCCGTTCCTTCTCCTAGGGGTGTCCTTGGTTCTCATGCTGTTTATCTTTCCCACAGCTGCTGCTCTGAGCAGTTTTTCCTGTATTCCCACACCATCCTTTCATAAGAGGCACTTTTTCAGAACACAGGATGGCTTAACCTGAAGGGATCGTTCCAGCCCATCCTTTCCAACCCTCAACCATGGGCTGGCTGCTCCCTCAGCCCAGGGCCACATCTATGGCGAGGGCCCTCTGAGGGGAGGCGGATGTTGGAAGAAACGCGGCCTGACAACATTTTAAAACGGGTTCGTGTTCAGCCGGTGCCCGTTAACTGCTGTGACATGGGAGGAACAACTGGGAGACAGTCAACAGAAGTGTGTTTCAGTGATACAGCCCCGTAATGCAGCCGGTTCACACGTGAAACGGTGCCATTTCAGCAGGATGAGCAGCACCAGCGGGCAGAACGCCGTTCTGTCCAAACAAACGGAAGCTCTTCTAGAAACCGGCACCTTTCGTCTCTTCTGGAGCTGAGCTGAAGGCGGTTTGTAAAGTTGAACTTTCCCCTGCAGGCTGGAACGAGGGTTTGATCACCAGGACCTGCAGCAAAGCCCGGCTGCACGCACCCTCCCCTCGCACAGCAGGTCGGGAGCGGTTCGTGTGCGTGTCTGGACTCGGAGATACACGTTGCTTTGCTCCACGGGTCAGAGCTCGCACAACGGACACGGCGGTCACCGCGCTACTCCACGCGGCCGCCCCTCACCACCAGGAACAGCGCGGCGTCCCCTCCAGGCCAGGCCGCGCTCGGGGCCGGGCAGGAAGTCGGAGGAACTGCGGCAAATCTCAGCCAATCAGCGGCGGGGTCGCGGCTCGGCCCCTGCGGCCCGGAGCCGGGGAACCCCGTGAGTAACGGATTCCCACTTTCCTGGGCCCCGCGCGCCCCCGGGCTGGGGAGGGGGCGGAGTCTGGGGGGCTTCGCCGCGATAGGAAGGAAAGGGGGGGGGGGGGAACGTGGCTGGAATGGGGAGATAAGGGTGGAAAGGGGCGGTATAAGGCGGCTGGAGAGCGACGGGTGGGGTAACCAAAGACAGAAGTGCTGAGAGGAGGAAGGAAGAGCAGAAGCGAGAGAGCCGCCCGGCCGGGCCTGAAGTGACTGCAACAAAATGGAGGACGGCAGGAGTCGCCCGGAATCCAGCCCTGCTGGGTGGAAGCCGCAACTCAGCAGCGGGCCAGGAATCGCTGCGTGGCTGCGGCTCAAGGCAGGCCGCGGCTCAAAGCAAAGCAGGCCGCGGCCCAAAGCAAAGCAGGCCGCGGCTCAAAGCAGGCCGCGGCAGACAGCTCTTCTCACAGAACTGGCTCCTGATGATCAGCCCCCGCCCAGCCGGATGGCCGGGACTGGGAGAGACCTCAGGAGTTCCGACTCCCTGCTGTGGACTGGCTGCACCGTGCTGATAACCAACAAAATACAAACCGCCTCTCATTAGTTTCTTCCTTCAGACTCGGTACCAACTTCAATCAAATGGTGGGGATTTATAGAAAACACAAAGGCCTCCTCATCTCCAGCACTGGTACCTGTATTAAACCCATCTGGAAACACTGAGTGAACTACCGAAACTCCGGGTTGGGTTGTACATTGTGTCCTTCATCAACTACATTACCAAGAACTACAATACCACTAGATACAAAGTCTAACCCCAGAAGATACAGTTCTCCAAGTTCTTAGGTAGCAAAAAGACACCGGAAAGATTTACCTCTTAACTCCGTTCCTGAAGGAGCACAGCCTCCTCTGTGCAGGCATACATGCTAGAAGAAGTAATCCAATGCAACAGTCTCAATTTATTCGAAATAATTCAGTTCCAAAACTTTTTAATTTAAAATTTACAGCACACGTGGGGAGTAAACATGTTTTATTACAACTAAAAATTATCAGAAGAGTGCTGCAGGGTTGATTAATTTAACACTGTCATGGCTTTATTCAAAACACAGTTGCACAAAATCAGTTACTCCAAAGTTTAAGGAAAGAGTCTGATAAGGAACCAAAACGCACTATATACATACTGCCATACAAAGAGCATTGAAATAGGACAAAACCTCTACAAAATATAAAACCCACCCTTACGTATTCGCATGAAAAGACCACCCACCAAGCAAAAAAGTTTCAAAAGGTATCTGGAGGCTCTGTATTATTCTTTAAAAAATGCTATGCTGTTTAATTGCATGCCAAGCTGACAAACATGAAATGATACTTAGATGGTAACACTGAGGAAAAGACAAAATGACTTAAGAACTAAGTTTCGTGTGAGGCTCAGATTTTCTAGACGTAGCAGCTGATGCACTATACTGCAAGTTGATTTAGGAAGTGTTAAGTCTGCATATCTTAGGGAAAGTCTGCTTACCCCTTCTAGGCTCATTTTGCTTTGTCACATTAGCTCATTCAGTGTTAAAATTGGACTTGTTTATTGAAACATGACTGGTACCGAAATAACTTTAATTCAAAATAGTAAATGTTCCCATTTAAAACTAATTTTATATGCATCAGGAAGATATAGTGAAGGAAAACCCTGAAAATGAAGTACTTTAAAAGTGCACACGTAATTTTCATTCATTCACTGAGATTAAAAAAAAGCAAAAAGGTGGAAAAACACTTTTCTATCTCAAAGCTGATCACAAAGCAACTGACTTGAACACAGAGCCTCCATGATAAGATAGGATGTGCACTTACCTAAGGTTTCTATTCATTCAGTATTCATACACAAACACAGGAACTTAGATTGTGGTTGCAAATGTAGTTTTACCACTACTTTTCTAGTGTCTTTACAGATACTCATTAAAAATTGGAGAACTTTTAGTCAGTTTGTTTCCAAGTATGTTGCCTGACCGATTTCATTCAGACACCTTTATTGGCTGGCTATGCTTAACAGCTACATGAGAAACAGTAATTTAAGGCTCTATTTGAGGGAAAAAAAAAACACACACAAGAAATTGGACTTTGCAGAACAACTTCAACCCTGCAGTATCTAAACTTAAGAGCTGGAGTCACATTTAAAGTCTGCTAGTGTGTGAAATACCTTATTAAATATTCACAAGTAACCAGTCTACGGGTGATCAACTTTTACTTAGGTCCAGGAAATCTCCCTCTTCCCCACCTTTGGCGTCTCCCCCAGCTTAATGACAGCTATTGTCAGCCAAGACAGATATAAAAATAAGTCTCTTGAATAAAGCTGTGTGTGATATTTGGTTCAGTACCTACGTGAAACAATGTAAATTAGTTTTATATCAAGACTACTTTAAATCCAAATAATGACTGGAAAAGGAATGCTGTATGTTTGAACTTGTTTTGCCGTGGCTCAAATGGAACACGTGAATCCACTGGGGCAGAATTATTACCGCCTCTTGGTCACAACCTGGCTGCTAGAAAAGAGCTTGTCTGCATGTCTCCTGTACCTGCCACCAACCGTAAGCAATGGAACAAGTTTCTGCTGCCATTCAATATAAAAAACCCTGAATGATTAGCTAGTATTATACATGGACTTGAATATTTTGCCTACAACCAGACTTAAAAAATTTAAGAGGCAACCTGTTAGGTCTTTTCCCCTTCAATGATTTTATAAAAGTATGTGGGGGTAGTCTGAAAAGTGTGCTTGAAGGAGTTACCCGTTAACTTCTGCATTAGAAATGCATATATTTTATAGCCAAGCACAATGATTCAGAATTCCTGAAATGACAATGCAGGAGCTAAGTGAGTGAAAGTTCAAACACTCTTTGTAAAATGGTTTAAAACCAGAGATTAGTCGCTTCTGTTAATACCTGCAATGACTAAATATTTCGGAGAGAAGTTTGACGATTACAGCCCTCTCAGTTTGCCAAGATATTTTTGGGAACGTATCTCGAGCAAACACTGAACTTCTAAACAAGCAGGACAAAGAAAATCTTCTGAAACCCACTTAGGCTTTGCAATGTCAACGTGCAAATCAGGGTAGAAGACTTTAAAAAGTTACAGGAGTCAGCTTGTAAAAAGCTGAAACACAGCACAATCTACTTGCTGAATTCACACAGAACCCCTGGTAAACTCAAGATTGTTGTCAACTCCTCATTTGAAACAGACTCGATTTGCCACAGAGCATTTCGGAGTTCAACTTTTTAAGTATAAAAACGTGAAAATCCTGAAGGAAACCCATGGTATTAAATCCATGAAAGATAGGTGTTGTAACTCTGGAGAAATGACGACCAACACAGCAAGCTTGTATAAAATTAAAGAGCTCCTAATAAAACTCTAGGGGGAAAACCTGACAATGGCTTCTGTGAATATATTGTTGAAAATTGTTTTTTCTACATATAGGTTCACTAACAGGCTATTATATCTTATTTGGAATGATAAAAAGGGCAAGAATAGTAAAACCACACTTCTCCTATAAAAAGTTAACATTTTCTGTAGGGACATCTATGGTACATGGAGACATACAGATCTGCATAATCACTATTGCGTATTCTGTAACTTAAGAATCTGGTCCTACGTTATCTATAACAAATTAATCATCCTCTTCCTCGCCTTCATCTTCAGGATCTCGTTTCCTCTTCTCCCCTCGAATACCCTCTGCTATGGAAAAGATCTCATTACATTCTGTTCAAACATCACAGTGTTAAAGCAATCAGCAAAAGGTAGTGGAAATAGATTACTATGTGTAGCTGAAGTGTTCACTACGACAAAGTGGGGTGCTGATGGTTTTCAAAAAAGATCAGTTTACCTTACTCAATAATTCAGGAGGCAATATTCAACTCAACATAAACTAAGCATTACAGAACATTAAATAAGATGCGTCAATAAGAAGTGTATATATAAATGACTGTTAGCACGTATTTAAGAACTAAAATGGAAATAGTATTTTTTTCATCTCTCTGATTTTTTGAAGGTGCGTGTATCCAGCCCAAACTTCAGCAGTTTCTGCCGACACCGAATCAAGTCTGCTCTGATCTCGCTCCAATTGACAAACTGCTTCTTGAATAAAAATCTCTCAGCTTATTCTTAGAAATATCTCTGGCAGTGGACTATGCGCTCTTGTGGTGGAACCATGAAATGCAATCCTGTCAAACCTAACAGATTTAATTTCTAGCAGTCATTTCCTGGCTAATTAGCCATCCTAACCACCCGCTTTGTTGTCTTAATAGATTTGAATGCTGCAATTGCAAAAAGGGAAGAATTGAGCATTGCTACTTCAGAATTCCAGTTTTTCAAGTGCAAGATACATCTCCAAAAACTGCTCCGTTAAGCCAAGGATATAAATCAGATGGGCAGTCTAATGAGAAATTTTAGAAATTGAAGGAGGAGTTTCCTCTTAAGTGAGAAGTTTCACTGAGGAGGTCATTTTCATCTTGATAGAGGACTACAGCTACAGTCACTTCTAAGGCTTTTCCTGTGAAGGCATTTTAATGGATGTACCATGTACAAGTTATGCAGAGGAGTCCATCCATCTCCTCTCCCTCTTGGAAAACGAGTATTTCTGCCTGCATAGAACGTGCAAGCTCTTTCGTTTGAGAAACATACTAGGTTACAGAATAACTGTTTTAGTCAACATTAATACTTAAGCTGAGAACTTACCTTCTTCCTCCTCATCACCTCCTTCTTCAACATAGTCATCATCATCATCTTCATCCTTTAAAAAAATTGTGAAATATTTTTAAAGAATTGCAGTGCATGTAAACTTTGCTTCAATGCTGATCCTAAGGAGGAATTAAGGAAATTTCAGTCCCTTTAGAGTAGCAACGTAAGTATGGAGTTACACTTGCAAGAGTGTGCAAGACAACAAATCATATGGATAGAACAAAATGAATGCAAAAGAAGAGTTCAGATGAAGATTTTCCACACGCCTGCGGACAATGAAGCTGGTGTGATGCAAACTCTTTTCAACAGTAACAGCAACAGGAGCAAAATCCATCATGTTTGATGTGAAACATGAGAGCTGCCTGCCCATAGACTTGCTTACAAAATTTCACACATGTTCCAACTGAAACTCTCAAAGTTGTCAAGAAAGAGGAAATCACGACGACCAAATCACGACTCCTGAGCTTTACTTCTGTGAAACACAAGAACTTCGAGAATCTACCCATAACCTTGAAGACTGTGTGAGCACCACCAGAGAACACACAGAAAAAGTGCAGCAGTTTGTAGGCAGTTTCTCCTCATGGCTTGCATTTGGTAGAGGATACTAGCTTCACCTGAACGTCACTTTACCTGAATCTCTTCTTTCATCAGGTATGAGAGACCAACTTCCTCCTCCTCTTCACCTTCCCCTAGATCTGAGCCTCCATCATCTTCATCATCTTCCTCTTCATATTCCCCTGGAGGACCGGCTTCATCCTCATCTTCATCATTGTCATCTTCATCTCCTTCAGAAATGAAAAATGCACACAATATGCCAGAAGTTAAATTTAACTGGCTTCTCTTCATTCAAGCCAACACATGCCAGGTTAAGCTCATTCTAACGTTTTTGTTTTTTTTTAAAGCAGGTAATGTGGGAAACATGATAAAATGTTTGTCCCTTTGCTTTGCATCAGTTCTGCTAAAGTATGTCACTGCTGGCAATAGTACATTTTAAGAATATTTCCAGTCTTTGCTACAATATTCTTACTGCTGTTTCCTTACACTTAAGAGGCTTCCACGAGAACTAAAAACCTTTGGCATTGCTTTTCATTCTGCGCCAAAGTGCCAATGCCAAACAAATTCTAAAACTATATGCTTCAAAAATAAGAGCAGAGTACGATGCCAATGCGCTCAAAAACTCACTATAATCCACGTTACATTTATGTCTTTATTACAGTTCACAACTTGTCTCCACAGCTTATTTCAGGAGCTTACCCTCATCATCATCATCTTCTGAGTCTGGTGCCTCGTTATCTTCCTGGTCAAATCCATCCAGGTATGTGATTTGTTGAAGCAGGTCAAAAATGCTGTCTCTGTAGTCCTCGAGGTTTGTAATCTCACAGTTGAACAGGTCAAGACTCTTTAAGTTTTTAAGATTTTGCTGAAAATAAACAAAAAGGGTTTTTCTCACCTCTTCTTGATACAACCAAACGGTACCTCAGGTTATAGTGCTGCCATAGCCCAAATATAGTCAGGTACAGAATTTATTTTATCCCCATCACTTCATTCCGACTCACTATTTCACGTCCCACTCTATAAAAACGTCAGAACGTTGTTTGAACTTCTAATGAAAATGCTCTTGCAGATCAACTGTGCAGCACATCTGCAGCATGCCCAACACGACCACGCAGACCGACCACCACGCACACACTGCGGAACACTTACACGAGGATGCTTTTTTGTTTGCAGAGCCTGGTTTGGTTCTCATAGCCATGCTCAAAAGCTCAACTCCAGCAGGTTTTCAGCAGTTTGATTTAACTGCAAGCATCTGGAGAGGCACTTGGTAGGACTGAGAACTACAGCACCCAATTGACGTTCCAAACAGTAACAATCAGACAACTGATGATGATTTCTCTCACCCTTTCGGACTTCACACACATGCAGCCACCCATACAGCCTGTCAAGCATCTAAGATCTGAAAAGCATCTAGTCTGTAGAGCACTCCAACCACTGCTAGGTCAAACCACAATGAATGCAGACAGACGAGGGGTCTATATCATGTAATAAATAATCTGTATGCTGCCACAATGGGTATGCAGATCAAGCAACAGCAGATGTAGGCAGCTTCCTTCTCCACTTGAGTCACCCATTGCTCAGGTATGCTTTTAACTAACTGCCTCAAACACATCCTAATTACTTCACAGGTCCAGTGAAAACTTAGATTTTGTCTAACGAGCAACTGCCATATCTTAGCAAACAAACACAAGAGGATTAGCAATACAGAACTTGGCAACTTTTCTATCAAAGACAAAACAGAAGCTCAACAGCTCTTATTCAGTACAACCCATTACTAACACAGAAGGAATTTTACAGTGCTGTGTTTACAAGAAATGTCTATAAAAAACACCACATCGAGTTAATCAAGTCAGGACCAACTGGATCACCAACAAACCTAAAACACCACCACTGCACCCAAGCTGGCAAAGGAAAACCAGCATGCAGCACGTTGGAAAGAAAGAAGAAATTTCATTTTGGATGCCTTTCAGTTGTGCTAAAAAGAAACAAATGTAGCTAAAATATATAACGTATCTTTATACTTGATTTCTTAGACTGCGCTGCTTTAAACCCAACATTGTTTCATCTTCCATACTTGAAAAGATTTCTCAGGTGAAATCCTTGCACCTGTTTCTACTATTACACTGCAAACTTGGTAAAAACCATTATTTATTTCAATTTTCAATTAGCCTCTCTCGTTCCATACTTACAAGAGCTTCCACAGTGCCAAGATCTTTGATTTTGTTGCCACTTAGGTTTAGATATGTGAGATTGGGACATCTTTCTGCAAGGACCTCCAGGCCTCCGGAAATGATGTTGTCGCTCAACTCTAACTATTACACAGCAAAAGTAAAGAAATTAAACGGTTGGTTTCTTACCATCAGATTCAGCAAACACAGTTTTTAACTTAGAAGCTTAATCACAAAGTTGAACGCTTCCCACAGCGCTAGCTGGGTTAGTATTCAGCTTACAAAATGTTCCCTGAAACTGATAATTTTAGAAGTACTCCTGAAAACAACACGGGCTTTGATATCTAACTTTGCTGAACAGATAATCTTGGAACTCACAGCACGTCTTTGATCAACAAGCAACGTGCGCTGGGCCGGCACTGGCTGGGCAACCAAGTGCCTGCTGTTGACCATCAGCAGTCAAACACACAGCCAACACTGAGTGAGCAGACAAAGTATTTACTGCTTTAGGTAGGAGTCACTGACTGAGACCAATTTGGCCAAAACTAGCTGGAGATGCCCACAAAACCTTCAAATGTTAATGCAGACTACACTTGGCCCCACTGCACTGCCTGCAGTCTCACAGTGATATGCAAACCTTCGAAGACTCAACCCCCCAGATCTCCTTTCTGTCACAGTGAAACTGGACTAGATGACCTTTTAGGATCCCTTCCAACTTAAACCATTCTATGATTCTATGAAATCTCAGTCTAGGCAGGTGAGACACGTACCTTTCGGAGCTTACTCAACGTGGGCAGCTTGGCCAGCGATGTCAGCTGCACGTTGGCCATGCTAAGAAACTCTAGTTCCTTAAAGGAATCGTTCAGACCTTCAATCTCCCCATTGCTGGACTTGCAGTTATCGAGCACCAACTCCGTCACCTTCAAACAGGATATCAAGGCAACTGAATGAGCATCACTAAACCACACATTTAACTGAAACTACAACTTGGCGACTGTTAAGTGTCTGTTTTTGAGGGTCTGGGGTTGTTCTGTTGGTCTGTTTTTATAATTCAGAATGGGGTTGTGCTCTGAAGTTGTTGACATACCAGCCTACTTGAGAAGCACGCAACAATTTCTCTTGCACTGAGCACATTTTGGGCAGCTGTTGCCATAAAACCCAAGCAGCAGCTCTGCTGATGGACACTCGTAGGTCTTCCCACAGTGCCAGCACAGCACTGCTGGAAACGAAGGGAATCTCTCCATGGGGAAGCTGGAGGTAAATCTGCTTTGTTAAAAGTGGGCATCCCACCAGGCAGGTCCTTCACGTCAGTCAGGGCTAAAAATCATCGGTGGTTTTCTGTATGAGTGAACCACTAACTCATTTATCAAATCCAATCATCTCATCGTGCGTATTTGAGTCTATAAAGTCACTCCAATTCTTTCCAAATCCTAAACCTCCCAGCTCCTGATTATTTTAGCAGTGAGTTCTGCAGGTTAATTAAGACCAATTAAACAACTTCCACTGCCACTAAAACAACGAGATAATCAATGCAGGGGAAGCAACAAGGAGCAGCTAATTAGTTTAAAAATCACTCCATCCTTTGTGGAACATATTCCTCATTAGAGAGGACATTAATAAGGCCACTGCTCCATTCTCCTGTACGCTTCCAACTAACGCGATTACAAGGCTGACGCCTCATGCAGCAGCAGCGTTCGACTCACACAGCTTATCAACTTTGAGCAAAGTCTCAACACGGGTTTGTTTTCCATCCACAATACATAGAGCTGGGGGGCCACCACGCCTCCAGCGTACATCTGCACCCAAAACAACGCAGCCCTTCTGCGGTCCCTGCGGCTGAGCTGGGGCAGGACACGCAATTGGGATGAACAAACTTCTCAGTGCGCCTTTTCCACAACCCCCGTGCATCACACCGCTCCCTTCGTGTGCTGTAACACCAAACCTGGACTTTACTCCTGGGGTGGGTTGATGGCGTTCTGGCTGACCTCACTGCGGAGCATCCACGGGAGCGAGGGCAGTCGGAACAACGGGGCAACGGGTGGAATTCACAGAATCACAGAATTGTAGGGGCTGGAAGGGACCACCAGACATCACCGAATCCAGCCCCCCCCTGCAAAGCAGGCCCCTTACAGCAGGCTGCACAGGTGGGCGTCCAGATGGCTCTGCACTATCTCCAGAGAAGGAGAACCCACAGCCTCCCCGGGCAATCCGTGCTGAGCACCCGACCACGAGCTGGAGCGTAGTTGCAGCACTGCTACCCAAAGAAGCGCGGTGGGAGCGGGCCGGCCCCACGGCGAGGAGCGGGACTGGGAGTCTGCGAGGTGCCTTCCAACCCAACCACGCTGCGATTCCACGGCTCAGCGATATGAAGGTTCCCTTCAACCTAAGCCACTCTGTGCGGTTCCGCGATTCTCCCACCTTGGGAACTCGGGGCTTCTTTTGAATGTTATTATCGATAACGTTATTTAATGGAAGCTTCCTTGGGAAGGGGAAGAGGCGGGGAGGGAGGAGGCAGCGCAGCGCCGCTCGGGACGCTCAGAACTCGCGGCGGCGCAGCCCCCCGGGACCTCGTTCCGCGGAAAGGACACAATTATAAGAGGAAGCGAGAACGTAACGTTAATCGGGAGCGACTCCGGGCTGCGGCTGAAGGTGGCTCGGAGCACACGCGACCGCGCGCGCAAGTCGCGAACCGAACGGCGAAGGCGGGGATGGCAAGAGGGCAAAATGAAGCCCCGAAGGGCGCCGCGGAGCAGCCCCTCCTCGCCGCGAACTTGGAGGCCCCGCGGAGCGGCTCGAAGTGGGGCCCGAAAGCGCCGCCCGCGGCCCGCGGAGCTCCCGCGCCACCGCTGACCCAGATTCGTCGGAGCCGCCGCGGCCGCGCCGCGTGGAACCGGGCCGGGGCCGGGATCGCCCCGGTGGGAGCACGGCCGAACCCCGGCGCCGCTCACCTCCTCGGGGGCCTGGTTCCGCAACTCCAGGTTGATGCGCTTCTTCATCTCCATCGCCGCCCCCCTCCCGCGGCTCCGCACTGGCGAGGGAGGGTGGCCGGGGTGCGGCCGCGGGGACGCAGCCGCCGCCGAATGGAAGAGCGGAGTGGGCACGGGGTCGCCGCGGGCAGCCGGCCCGCTCCGCGCGCAGCTCCGGCGCCGTCAATGGCCGCCCGCACACTGCGCCTCCATGACATGGCGCATGGCGCCCCCTCCGCCGCCACGCCCCCACTCTGGGGCGGGGCTTCTCCGCGCCGCCGCGCTCCTCATTGGCTGCGAGGCGACGCGGCCGAGGCGGTATGATTGGTTGGTAACGCTGTCCGTCCCGGAGGCGCGGGTCTTTAAAATGCAGGGGAGAAGGGGGCGGGGCTAAAGCTGGCGCGCGCGCGGCGGGTGGGAACTGCGCTGGCGGGAACAGCGCGCGCCGGGGGCTGCGGGGGGCGTGGCGGGTCGTGGGCGTGTTTTGCAGACTTGGAAGGAAAGATGGTGCCCGGTGTTTTGCACGTGCACGCAGGAGGAACGGTGTGCAGACGTGCACATGCATATGCAGGAGGAACCGTGTGCAGACGTGCACATACACACGCACACGCATGTGCAGCAGAGGTTGTGTAGGTGCAGTTTTACCGGGCTCCGCTCCTCCGAGTGCTCAATAACCATTTGTGGGACAGGGTTGGAGAACAGCGAGGAGCTTGAGGGTCCTCCTGCTTTTTTCTGTGTGCGGAGAATTTGTCAAGGTTTCCAAAACCAGAAGGAAATCCTCTTATTAAAGCTGCTTACCAGTGCGAACTGTGCTGACCGGGACAGGCAGAGCCAGCGGTCAGGACGCCGTGCACAAGCAGTAAAAAAGGGTAAAGCTGCAAAAGCCACCTCGGAACTTCCCGGTGCACAGCGCTGTGCCCTGTGCTCCCCACAAGACTCCGGGGTCCACCCAGCGCACTCTACGGCACCTCGGCCTCCTCCCAGCTCTCCTAGAGGAATTCACCGGTACAGCCGAGCTGGAGCCTCCGGGGGCACCCAGTGTTCCCCAAGGACCCTCATGTGCCCCCGGAACTCGTCTTTGCCCCCTGCGTTGTCCCAGGAGCTCCCACGAATTCTAACCCCGCCACTAAAATGGTCGACCGGAAATGGATACAGCCCGGGCCGGAAAAGCTGTCGGGGTGCGGAGAGCACCCCCACGACAAACATGGCCTCCCGGAAGTTATCAACGTCACAGCCGGCTTGCTAGACCGAAGGGCGGCTGCACAGGACTACAGCTCCCAGCATGCCTCGGGACACGACCCCGCGGCATCGCCCAGTATATGTAGGAGCCATTGGCGGGGATGGCAAGAGGGCAAAATGAAGCCCCGAAGGGCGCCGCGGAGCAGCCCCTCCTCGCCGCCAACTTGGAGGCCCCGCGGAGCGGCTCGAAGTGGGGCCCGAAAGCGCCGCCCGCGGCCCGCGGAGCTCCCGCGCCACCGCTGACCCAGATTCGTCGGAGCCGCCGCGGCCGACGAATTTCTTTTCCTAGAAATTTTCTTTTCCTATCCCTCCCTTCTCGTCTAACCGGGTTTATTTCCTGACAGTACAACAGATGGACGCGGAATGTGCCGCGGGGCTGCGCCGATCCCAGCCAAGTCCGTTCCGTGGTCTCTGCTGCCACCGCGTGGCCAACCTGCAAAACAGCCCGGAGTGTCGAGAGCGGCGCATGCGTATCGCGGTGAGCACGTTACCGCATGCGCAGTACTGTTCGGACAAAGGCGCAAGCGTAGTACAGACCTCTAAAGTGCGCATGCGTGTGGCAGTACTCAGAAGGACGCATGCGCGCAGTGCGCTAACACGCGCAGGCGCACTGATGGGTTGGAAATGGCGCGAGCGCAGCACAGGGCAGCACGGCGGCAGGAAAAGAAGCGCGGTACGAGCGTGTCCAACACCGCGCGAGCAAAAAAGGCGAGATACGGCCGGAGCACGAGCACGGATGTGTCGGTACTGACGAGCGCCGACAGCTGCTCTCGGGCCGTAAAAAGCGGAAGCAGATTAAAAACTGCGCATGCGTAGTATGTTATTGAAATGGGCGCAAGCGTAGTGTGACCAAAACTGGCGCATGCGTAGTTATCAGCCGGGATCAGAGCATGCGTACTAAGCTGACCGCGACGACGCATGCGTAGTACGGTTCCGCTATTGGCGCGAAAGCTGGCTCATGCGTAGTGCCGTTCCTGAATCGGCGCATGCGTAGCGCTACTCCGAAACTAGCGCATGCGTAGTTCCGTTCTGAAATCGGAGCGTGCGCAGTGCGGATCCGCAAATGACACATGCGCATTGCCGTTCAGGAGTCCTGTTCTTCCTATTGCAGTGCTGATGCCTTTATTAACCATCCCTTATACCCCATATCCATCCTGTTGTTCCTATTGCAGTGCTGTTGTCTTTATTAATCCTCCCTGCTTTCCATCCTCACATGCTGCACGTTGGATTCCTCCACTGAGTCCAGATTGTTGCCGCTCCGCATCCATGTGTGTCAGCTCAGCATCTGTGTGCACAATGAAACACCAGTCACCGATTGGCTGCAGGATCATCCCATGGGCTGCAGGACCCCATTGTGTGCTGTAGGATCGTCCCATTGTGTGCTGTAGGATCGTCCCATTGTGTGCTGTAGGATCGTCCCATTGGCTGCAGGACCCCTTTGTGCACCACAGACCCCACTGTGTGCTGTAGGATCATCCCATTGGCTGCTGGACCCCATTGTTTGCATTCTGCCACCAGGTGACCCGGCGATGTGAAGTTGTTCTCACTGTCTCATGACACCGTGGGAAATAACTTCAAGTTATGACTGGGGCCCTGAGGAAGAAGGCCAGGAGGTCTCCAAGGTCAGGCCGTGATCATTAGAATAGAAGTCTAAGAGGTCTCCCAGGGGCACAGGCGAATTCAGGGCTCTGAAAACTAAGATCTCAACTAAGTGTGGGCAGCCTGGGGATAAATACGTTAGAAAATGGAAAGGATTGGAGACCATCCAGCTTCTGCCTTGGGAGACTTAACACTTCCTAGGTTAAGCTAGCCTTGAATGAACCACAAGTAATAAAAAGTTCCTCAATCATCTGTTGCTCTGGGCTTTTCTGTTATGGTGTGTGTGTATATCTGTGTGTGTGTATACCTGTGTGTGTATCTCTGTGTGTGTGTATACCTGTGTGTATATATCTGAGTGTGTAAATGTGTGAGTGTATATCTGTGAGTGTGTATATCTGTGTGTGTGTATATGTGTGTGTGTATATGTGTGTGTGTATATGTGTGTGTGTATATGTGTGTGTGTATATATGTGGGTAAAATGGGGGTGGGGGGCAAGAAAAAAGGGTTACATATGGGTGGGGGACAAGAAAAAGAAGTTTAATATGGGTGGGGGGCAAGAAAAAGGGGTTTAATATAGGTGGGGGGCATGATAGAGGGGTTTAACATGGGTGGGGGGCATAATAAAGGGGTTTAACATGGGTGGGGGGCATGATAGAGGGGTTTAACATGGGTGGGGGGCATGATAAAGGGGTTTAACATGGGTGGGGGGCATGATAAAGGGGTTTAACATGGGTGGGGGACATGATAAAGGGGTTTAACATGGGTGGGGGGCATGATAAAGGGGTTTAACGGGGGTGGAGGGCATGATAAAGGGGTTTAACGACGGTGGGGGGCATGATAAAGGGGTTTAACATGGGTGGGGGGCATGATAAAGGGGTTTAACATGGGTGGGGGGCATGATAAAGGGGTTTAACGGGGGTGGGGGGCATGATAAAGGGAATTAACATGGGTGGGGGGCATGATAAAGGGGTTTAACATGGGTGGGGGGCATGATAAAGGGGTTTAACGGGGGTGGGGGGCATGATAAAGGGGTTTAACATGGATGGGGGGCATGATAAAGGGGTTTAACATGGGTGGGGGGCATGATAAAGGGGTTTAACAAGGGAGGGGGGCATGATAAAGGGGTTTAACATGGGTGGGGGGCATGATAAAGGGGTTTAACATGGGTGGGGGGCATGATAAAGGGGTTTAACATGGGTGGTGGGCATGATAAAGGGGTTTAACATGGGTGGGGGGCATGATAAAGGGGTTTAACATGGGTGGGTGGCATGATAAAGAGGTTTAACATGGGAGGGGGGCATGATAAAGGGGTTTAACATGGGTGGGTGGCATGATAAGGGGGTTTAACATGGGTGGGGGGCATGATTATGGGGTTTAACGGGGGTGGGGGGCATGATAAAGGGGTTTAACATGGGTGGGGGGCATGATAAAGGGGTTTAACGGGGGTGGGGGGCATGATAAAGGGGTTTAACATGGGAGGGGGGCATGATAAAGAGGTTTAACGGGGGTGGGGGGCATGATAAAGGGGTTTAACATGGGTGGGGGGCATGATAAAGGGGTTTAACATGGGTGGGGGGCATGATAATGGGGTTTAACGGGGGTGGGGGGCATGATAAAGGGGTTTAACGGGGGTGGGGGGGATGATAAAGGGGTTTAACATGGGTGGGGGGCATGATAAAGGGGTTTAACGGGGGTGGGGGGGATGATAAAGGGGTTTAACATGGGTGGGGGTCATGATAAAGGGGTTTAACATGGGTGGGGGGCATGATAAAGGGGTTTAACATGGGTGGGGGTCATGATAAAGGGGTTTAACGGGGGTGGGGGGCATGATAAAGGGGTTTAACGGGGTGGGGGACATGATAAAACGGTTTAACGTGGGTGGGGGGCATGATAAAGGGGTTTAACGGGGTGGGGGGGATGATAAAGGGAATTAACATGGGTGGGGGGCATGATAAAGGGAATTAACGGGGGTGGGGGGCATGATAATGGGGTTTAACATGGGTGGGGGGCATGATAAAGGGGTTTAACATGGGTGGGGGGCATGATAAAGGGGATAAACAGGGGTGGGGGGCATGATAAAGGGGTTTAACATGGGTGGGGGGCATGATAAAGGGGTTTAACATGGGTGGGGGGCATGATAAAGAGATTTAACAAGGGTGGGGGGCATGATAAAGGGGTTTAACGAGGATGGGGGCATGATAAAGGGGTTTAATGACGGTGGGGGGCATGATAAAGGGGTTTAACATGGGTGGGGGGCATGATAAAGGGGTTTAACGGGGGTGGGGGGCATGATAAAGGGGTTTAACGGGGGTGGGGGGTATGATAAAGGGTTTTAACGGGGGTGAGGGTCATCATAAAGGGGATTAACATGGGTGGGGGGCATGATAAAGGGGTTTAACATGGGTGGGGGGCATGATAAAGGAGTTTATTATGGGTGGGGGGCATGATAAAGGGGTTTAACGGGGTGTGGGGCATGATAAAGGGGTTTAACGGGGGTGTGGGGCATGATAAAGGGGTTTAACATGGGTGGGGGTCATGATAAAGGGGTTTAACGGGGGTGGGGGTCATGAAAAAGGGGTTTAGCATGGGTGGGGGTCATGATAAAGGGGTTTAACATGGGTGGGGGGCATGATAAAGGGGTTTAACATGGGTGGGGGGCATGATAAAGAGGTTTAACATGGGTGGGGGTCATGATAAAGGGTTTTAACATGGGTGGGGGTCATGATAAAGGGGTTTAACATGGTTGTGGATCATGATAAAGAGGTTTAACGGGGGTGTGGGGCATGATAAAGGGGTTTAACGGGGGTGGGGGTCATGATAAAGGGGTTTAACGGGGGTGGGGGGCATGATAAAGGGGTTTAACATGTGTGGGGGTCATGATAAAGGGGTTTAACATGGGTGGGGGTCATGATAAAGGGGTTTAACATGGGTGGGGGTCATGATAAAGGGTTTTAACGGGGGTGAGGGTCATCATAAAGGGGTTTAACATGGGTGGGGATCATGATAAAGGGGTTTAACATGGGTGGGGGTCATGATAAAGGGGTTTAACATGGGTGGGGGTCATGATAAAGGGGTTTAACATGGGTGGGGGGCATGATAAAGAGGTTTAACATGGGTGGGGGTCATGATAAAGGGGTTTAATATGGGTGGGGGTCATGATAAAGGGGTTTAACATGGGTGGGGGTCATGATAAAGGGGTTTAACATGGGTGGGGGTCATGATAAAGGGGTTTAACATGGGTGGGGGTCATGATAAAGGGGTTTAACATGGGTGGGGGTCATGATAAAGAGGTTTAACGGGGGTGTGGGGCATGATAAAGGGGTTTAACGGGGGTGGGGGTCATGATAAAGGGGTTTATCAAGGGTGGGGGGCATGATAAAGGGGTTTAACATGGGTGGGGGTCATGATAAAGGGGTTTAACATGGGTGGGGGTCATGATAAGGGGGTTTAACATGGGTGGGGGTCATGATAAAGGGGTTTAACATGGGTGGGGGTCATGATAAAGGGGTTTAACATGGGTGGGGGGCATGATAAAGAGGTTTAACATGGGTGGGGGGCATGATAAAGGGGTTTAACGGGGGTGGGGGTCATGATAAAGGGGTTTAACATGGGTGGGGGTCATGATAAAGGGGTATAACATGGGTGGGGGTCATGATAAAGGGGTTTAACATGGGTGGGGGGCATGATAAAGGGGTTTAACATGGGTGGGGGTCATGATAAAGGGGTTTAACATGGGTGGGGGTCATGATAAAGGGGTTTAACATGGGTGGGGGGCATGATAAAGGGGTTTAACATGGGTGGGGGTCATGATAAAGGGGTTTAACATGGGTGGGGGGCATGATAAAGGGGTTTAACGGTGGTGGGGGGCATGATAAAGGGGTTTAACATGGGTGGGGGGCATGATAAGGGGGTTTAACATGGGTGGGGGTCATGATAAAGGGGTTTAACATGGGTAGGGGTCATGATAAAGGGGTTTAACATGGATGGGGGTCGTGATAAAGGGGTTTAACATGTGTGGGGGGCATGATAAAGGGGTTTAACATGGGTGGGGGTCATGATAAAGGGTTTTAACATGGGTGGGGGTCATGATAAAGGGGTTTAACGGGGGTGGGGGTCATGATAAAGGGGTTTAACATGAGTGGGGGTCATGATAAAGGGGTTTAACATGGGTGGGGGGCATGATAAAGGGGTTTAACATGGGTGGGGGTCATGATAAAGGGGTTTAACATGGGTGGGGGTCATGAAAAGAGGTTTAACGGGGGTGTGGGGCATGATAAAGGGGTTTAACGGGGGTGGGGGTCATGATAAAGGCGTTTAACATGGGTGGGGGGCATGATAAAGGGGTTTAACATGGGTGGGGGTCATGATAAAGGGGTTTAACATGGGTGGGGGTCATGATAAAGGGTTTTAACATGGGTGGGGGTCATGATAAAGGGGTTTAACATGGGTGGGGGTCATGATAAAGGGGTTTAACATGGGTGGGGGTCATGATAAAGGGGTTTAACATGGGTGGGGGGCATGATAAAGGGGTTTAACATGGGTGGGGGTCATGATAAAGGGGTTTAACATGGGTGGGGGTCATGATAAAGAGGTTTAACGGGGGTGTGGGGCATGATAAAGGGGTTTAACGGGGGTGGGGGTCATGATAAAGGGGTTTAACGGGGGTGGGGGGCATGATAAAGGGGTTTAACATGTGTGGGGGGCATGATAAAGGGGTTTAACATGGGTGGGGGTCATGATAAAGAGGTTTAACGGGGGTGTGGGGCATGATAAAGGGGTTTAACGGGGGTGGGGGTCATGATAAAGGGGTTTAACGGGGGTGGGGGGCATGATAAAGGGGTTTAACATGTGTGGGGGTCATGATAAAGGGGTTTAACATGGGTGGGGGTCATGATAAAGGGGTTTAACATGGGTGGGGGTCATGATAAAGGGTTTTAACGGGGGTGAGGGTCATCATAAAGGGGTTTAACATGGGTGGGGGTCATGATAAAGGGGTTTAACATGGGTGGGGGTCATGATAAAGGGGTTTAACATGGGTGGGGGTCATGATAAAGGGGTTTAACATGGGTGGGGGGCATGATAAAGAGGTTTAACATGGGTGGGGGTCATGATAAAGGGGTTTAATATGGGTGGGGGTCATGATAAAGGGGTTTAACATGGGTGGGGGTCATGATAAAGGGGTTTAACATGGGTGGGGGTCATGATAAAGGGGTTTAACATGGGTGGGGGTCATGATAAAAAGGTTTAACATGGGTGGGGGTCATGATAAAGGGGTTTAACATGGGTGGGGGTCATGATAAAAAGGTTTAACATGGGTGGGGGTCATGATAAAGGGTTTTAACATGGGTTGGGGGCATGATAAAGGGGTTTAACGGTGGTGGGGGGCATGATAAAGGGGTTTAACATGGGTGGGGGTCATGATAAAGGGGTTTAACGGGGGTGGGGGGCATGATAAAGGGGTTTAACATGGGTGGGGGGCATGATAAAGGGGTTTAACATGGGTGGGGGTCATGATAAAGGGGTTTAACATGGGTGGGGGTCATGATAAAGGGGTTTAACATGGGTGGGGGGCATGATAAAGAGGTTTAACATGGGTGGGGGTCATGATAAAGGGGTTTAATATGGGTGGGGGTCATGATAAAGGGGTTTAACATGGGTGGGGGTCATGATAAAGGGGTTTAACATGGGTGGGGGTCATGATAAAGGGGTTTAACATGGGTGGGGGTCATGATAAAGGGGTTTAACATGGGTGGGGGTCATGATAAAGAGGTTTAACGGGGGTGTGGGGCATGATAAAGGGGTTTAACGGGGGTGGGGGTCATGATAAAGGGGTTTATCAAGGGTGGGGGGCATGATAAAGGGGTTTAACATGGGTGGGGGTCATGATAAAGGGGTTTAACATGGGTGGGGGTCATGATAAGGGGGTTTAACATGGGTGGGGGTCATGATAAAGGGGTTTAACATGGGTGGGGGTCATGATAAAGGGGTTTAACATGGGTGGGGGGCATGATAAAGAGGTTTAACATGGGTGGGGGGCATGATAAAGGGGTTTAACGTGGGTGGGGGTCATGATAAAGGGGTTTAACATGGGTGGGGGTCATGATAAAGGGGTATAACATGGGTGGGGGTCATGATAAAGGGGTTTAACATGAGTGGGGGTCATGATAAAGGGGTTTAACATGGGTGGGGGTCATGATAAAGGGGTTTAACATGGGTAGGGGTCATGATAAAGGGGTTTAACATGGATGGGGGTCATGATAAAGGGGTTTAACATGTGTGGGGGCATGATAAAGGGGTTTAACATGGGTGGGGGTCATGATAAAGGGTTTTAACATGGGTGGGGGTCATGATAAAGGGGTTTAACGGGGGTGGGGGTCATGATAAAGGGGTTTAACATGAGTGGGGGTCATGATAAAGGGGTTTAACATGGGTGGGGGGCATGATAAAGGGGTTTAACATGGGTGGGGGTCATGATAAAGGGGTTTAACATGGGTGGGGGTCATGATAAAGGGGTTTAACGGGGGTGGGGGTCATGATAAAGGGTTTTAACATGGGTGGGGGCCATAATAAAGAGGTTTAACATGGGTGGTGGGGGTCATGATAAAGGGGTTTAACGGGGGTGGGGGTCATGATAAAGGGGTTTAACATGGGTGGGGGTCATGATAAAGGGGTTTAACATGGGTGGGGGTCATGATAAAGGGGTTTAACATGGGTGGGGGTCATGATAAAGAGGTTTAACGGGGGTGTGGGGCATGATAAAGGGGTTTAACGGGGGTGGGGGGTCATGATAAAGGGGTTTAACGGGGGTGGGGGGCATGATAAAGGGTTTAACATGTGTGGGGGTCATGATAAAGGGGTTTAACATGGGTGGGGGTCATGATAAAGGGGTTTAACATGGGTGGGGGTCATGATAAAGGGTTTTAACGGGGGTGAGGGTCATCATAAAGGGGTTTAACATGGGTGGGGGTCATCATAAAGGGGTTTAACATGGGTGGGGGTCATGATAAAGGGTTTAACATGGGTGGGGGTCATGATAAAGGGGTTTAACATGGGTGGGGGTCATGATAAAGGGTTTAACATAAGTGGGGGTCATGATAAAGGGGTTTAACATGGGTGGGGGGCATGATAAAGAGGTTTAACATGGGTGGGGGTCATGATAAAGGGGTTTAACATGGGTGGGGGTCATGATAAAGGGGTTTAACATGGGTGGGGGTCATGATAAAGGGGTTTAACATGGGTGGGGGTCATGATAAAGGGGTTTAACATGGGTGGGGGGCATGATAAAGGGGTTTAACATGGGTGGGGGGCATGATAAAGGGGTTTAACATGGGTGGGGGTCATGATAAAGAGGTTTTAACGGGGGTGTTGGGCATGATAAAGGGGTTTAACGGGGGTGGGGGTCATGATAAAGGGGTTTAACGGGGGTGGGGGCATGATAAAGGGGTTTAACATGTGTGGGGGTCATGATAAAGGGGTTTAACATGGGTGGGGGTCATGATAAAGGGGTTTAACATGGGGTGGGGGTCATGATAAAGGGTTTTTAACGGGGGTGAGGGTCATCATAAAGGGGTTTAACATGGGTGGGGGTCATGATAAAGGGGTTTAACATGGGTGGGGGGTCATGATAAAGGGGTTTAACATGGGTGGGGGTCATGATAAAAAGGTTTAACATGGGTGGGGGTCATGATAAAGGGGTTTAACATGGGTGGGGGTCATGATAAAAGGTTTAACATGGGTGGGGGTCATGATAAGGGTTTTAACATGGGTTGGGGGCATGATAAAGGGGTTTAACGGTGGTGGGGGGCATGATAAAGGGGTTTAACATGGGTGGGGGTCATGATAAAGGGGTTTAACGGGGGTGGGGGCATGATAAAGGGGTTTAACATGGGTGGGGGGCATGATAAAGGGGTTAACATGGGTGGGGGTCATGATAAAGGGGTTTAACATGGGTGGGGTCATGATAAAGGGGTTTAACGGTGGTGGGGGCATGATAAAGAGGTTTAACATGGGTGGGGGGCATGATAAAGGGGTTTAACGGGGTGGGGGTCATGATAAAGGGTTTTAACAAGGGTGGGGGGCATGATAAAGGGGTTTAACATGGGTGGGGGTCATGATAAAGGGGTTTAACATGGGTGGGGGTCATGATAAAGGGGTTTAACATGGGTGGGGGTCATGATAAAGGGTTTTAACGGGGGTGAGGGTCATCATAAAGGGGTTTAACATGGGTGGGGGTCATGATAAAGGGGTTTAACATGGGTGGGGGTCATGATAAAGGGGTTTAACATGGGTGGGGGGCATGATAAATGGATTTAACATGGGTGGGGGGCATGATAAAGAGGTTTAACATGGGTGGGGGTCATGATAAGGGGTTTAACATGGGTGGGGGTCATGATAAAGGGGTTTAACATGGGTGGGGGTCATGATAAAGGGGTTTAACATGGGTGGGGGTCATGATAAAGGGGTTTAACATGGGTGGGGGTCATGATAATGGGGTTTAACATGGGTGGGGGTCATGATAAAGGGGTTTAACATGGGTGGGGGTCATGATAAAGGGGTTTAACATGGGTGGGGGCATGATAAAGGGGTTTAACATGGGTGGGGGTCATGATAAAGGGGTTTAACATGGGTGGGGGTCATGATAAAGGGTTTAACATGGGTTGGGGGCATGATAAGGGGTTTAATGGTGGTGGGGGTCATGATAAAGGGGTTTAACATGGGTGGGGGTCATGATAAAGGGTTTAACATGGGTGGGGGTCATGATAAAGGGGTTTAACATGGGTGGGGGTCATGATAGAGGGGTTTAACATGGGTGGGGGTCATGATAAAGGGGTTTAACGGGGGTGGGGGCATGATAAAGAGGTTTAACATGGGTGGGGGTCATGATAAAGGGGTTTAACGGGGGTGGGGGTCATGATAAAGGGTTTTAACATGGGTGGGGGCCATGATAAGAGGTTTAACATGGGTGGGGGGCATGATAAAGGGGTTTAACGGGGGTGGGGGTCATGATAAAGGGGTTTAACATGGGTGGGGGTCATGATAAAGGGGTTTAACATGGGTGGGGGTCATGATAAAGGGTTTAACATGGGTGGGGGTCATGATAAAGGGGTTTAACATGGGTGGGGGTCATGATAAAGGGGTTTAACATGGGTGGGGGTCATGATAAAGGGGTTTAACATGGGTGGGGGTCATGATAAAGGGGTTTAACATGGGTGGGGGGCATGATAAAGAGGTTTAACATGGGTGGGGGTCATGATAAAGGGGTTTAACATGGGTGGGGGTCATGATAAAGGGGTTTAACATGGGTGGGGGTCATGATAAAGGGGTTTAACATGGGTGGGGGTCATGATAAAGGGGTTTAACATGGGTGGGGGTCATGATAATGGGGTTTAACATGGGTGGGGGTCATGATAAAGGGGTTTAACATGGGTGGGGGTCATGATAAAGAGGTTTAACGGGGGTGTGGGGCATGATAAAGGGGTTTAACGGGGGTGGGGTCATGATAAGGGGTTTAACATGGGTGGGGGTCATGATAAAGGGGTTTAACATGGGTGGGGGTCATGATAAGGGGTTTAACATGGGTGGGGGTCATGATAAAGGGGTTTAACATGGGTGGGGGGCATGATAAAGGGGTTTAACATGGGTGGGGGTCATGATAAAGGGGTTTAACATGGGTGGGGGTCATGATAAAGAGGTTTAACGGGGGTGTGGGGCATGATAAAGGGGTTTAACGGGGGTGGGGGTCATGATAAGGGGTTTAACATGGGTGGGGGGCATGATAAAGGGGTTTAACATGTGTGGGGGTCATGATAAAGGGGTTTAACATGGGTGCGGGGCATGATAAAGGGGTTTAACATGTGTGGGGGTCATGATAAAGGGGTTTAACATGGGTGGGGGTCATGATAAGGGGTTTAACATGGGTGGGGGACATGATAAAGGGGAGTAACATGGGTGGGGGGCATGAGAAAGGGGTTTAACGGGGGTGGGGGTCATGATAAAGGGGTTTAACATGGGTGGGGGTCATGATAAAGGGGTTTAAACGGGGGTGGGGCATGATAAAGGGGTTTAACATGGGTGGGGGTCATGATAAAGGGGTTTAACATGGGTGGAGGTCATGATAAAGGGGTATAACATGGGTGGGGGGCATGATAAAGGGGTTTAACATGGTTGGGGGTCATGATAAATGGGTTTAACATGGGTGGGGGGCATGAAAAATAGGTTTAACATGGGTGGGGGTCATGATAAAGGGTTTTAACATGGGTGGGGGTCATGATAAAGGGGTTTAACATGGGTGGGGGTCATGATAAAGGGTTTAACATGGGTGGGGGTCATGATAAAGGGGTTTAACATGGGTGGGGGGCATGATAAAGGGGTTTAACATGGGTGGGGGTCATGATAAAGGGGTTTAACATGGGTGGGGGTCATGATAAAGAGGTTTAACGGGGGTGTGGGCATGATAAAGGGGTTTAACGGGGGTGGGGGTCATGATAAAGGGGTTTAACATGGGTGGGGGTCATGATAAAGGGGTTTAACATGTGTGGGGGTCATGATAAAGGGGTTTAACATGGGTGGGGGTCATGATAAGGGGGGTTTAACATGGGTGGGGGTCATGATAAAGGGGTTTAACATGGGTGGGGGTCATGATAAAGGGGTTTAAACGGGGGTGGGGGTCATGATAAAGGTGTTTAACATGGGTGGGGGTCATGATA